>NC_073691.1:28691629-28854129 GCF_029784155.1 Uranotaenia lowii | reverse complement strand
TTTTTTCGAACAACGATAAAGATATTTCGAAATTTTTGAAAATTTTAGGCTTTGGTCCGGTTAAGGACTTCGGTCCAATTTAGGACTTCGGTCCTGGTTAGGACTTCGATCCAATTTAGGACTTCGGCCCGTTAGGACTTCGTTCCAGTTAGGACTTCGGCCTAGTAACGACTTCGTTCCAGTTTAAGACTTCGGCTCAGTTTAGAACTTCGGTCCAGTGGAGACTTCGGTCCAGTTTAAGACTTCGGTCCTGTTTAGGACTTCGGTCCAATTAAGGACTTCGGTCCAATTGAGGACTTCGGTCCAATTTAGGACTTCGGTCCTGTTCAGGACCTCGGTCCAATTTAGGACTTCGGTCTGTAACTACTTCGGTCCAGTTGAGGACTTCAGTCCAGTTTAGGACTTCGGTCCTGTTTAAGACTTCGGTCCTGTTTAGGACTTCGGTCCAATTTAGGACTTCGGTCCAGTTTAGGACTTCGGTCCTGTTCAGGACTTCGGTCCAATTTAGGAATTCGGTCTAGTAACGACTTCGGTCCAGTTGAGGACTTCAGCCCAGTTTAGGACTTCGGTCCGGTTAAGGGCTTCGGTCCAGTTTAGGACTTCGGTCCTGGTTAGGACTTCGATCCAATTTAGGACTTCAGCCCGTTAGGACTTCGTTCCAGTTAGGACTTCGGCCTAGTAACGACTTCGTTCCAGTTTAAGACTTCGGTTCAGTTTAGAACTTCAGTCCAGTGAGGACTTTGGTCCAGTTGAGGACTTCAGCTCACTTTAGGACTTCGGTCCAGTTAAGGACCTCGGTCCAGTTTAGGACTTCGGTCCAGTTTAAGACTTCGGTTCAGTTTAGGACTTCGGTCCAGTGAGGACTTTGGTCCAGTTAAGGACTTCGGTCCAGTTTAGGACTTCGGTCCTGTTCAGGACTTCGGTCCAGTAACGACTTCGGTCCAGTGAGGACTTCGGTCCAGTTTAGGACTTTGCTCCAGCTTGGGAATTCGGTTCAGTTTAGGACTTCGGTCCAGATATGACATCGGTCCAGTTTGGGATTTCGGTCCACTTTAGGACTTCGGTCCAGTTTAGGACTTCGGTCCAGTAACGACTTCGGTCCAGTGAAGACTTCGGTCTAGTAAGGATTTCGGTGCATTTAGGACTTTGGTCCAATTTAGAACTTCGGCAAGTTAAGGCAAAGTTGCCAGTCGAAGACTTCGGATCAGTTGAGGACTTCAGTCCAGATAACGCAAAGTTGCCAGTGGATGATTTTGATCCCCTTCGGACTTCGGTCCAGTTAAGACAAAATTGCATGTTGTAGGTTTTGTTTCAGATTAGGACATTAGTACAGATAAGGCAAAACTGCTAGTCGGGAACTACGATCCAGTTTAGGTCTCTGGTCCAGTTCAGGACAGTTTAGTCAAGACAAAGTTGCCAATCTAGGATTTTGGTTTAGTTTAAGACTTTAGTCCAGTTAAGCCAAAGTTACCAATCAGGGACTTCGAACCAGTAAAGGCCAGGTTACAAGTCGGGGACATTGGTTCAATTAGGGCAAAGTTGCCAGTGGAAGATTTTGGTCTAGTTTAGAACTTCGGTCTAGTCAAGCTCAAGTTGCCAGATGGAGACCTTGGTCCAGTCAAAGCAAGTTAAGTCTACAGTCCAATCAAGGCTAAGTGGCTAGTCGAGGGCTTTCTGTTAAGCTTTGGTAAAACCACCAGCTTTTGTTCAGGTTTTGTTTACCATATAAATCGCTAAAAGAAGAAATTTATACATTATGAGCAATGTCTCCGTCAATTTACACTGAAAAGGAAAAACTACCAAAAAGGGAACACCTCGGCGCTTGGCAACCCGTTCTTTTGTTTGGTTCCGACACTCGGAAGATGTTTGAAAAATGTCTGGTCAACACGAAATATCGTCAGTGATGTCGCCAGTGATGTCGCCGTCGCTGATGTTGACGAAAACTCCGGTTTGGGGATTCAGCGACAATATTATAATTATTTTCCTTGCATTGAAAGTCGGATTTCGTGGACTTGCAGTACTGAACTAATTCTTACTAAAAAGTGATTAGCGTTAGAAAAATGACAGAAATTACACAGATTTGACAAACTAAACTGATTCGCATTAATGTCTGATTTCGCACAAATATCGGTTCGCAGTTATCTTGATCTGAAACAAATGAATGGTGGAATATAATCCAATTCTAAACCAACTGGATTGCTTGTGAGCTAAATGTGTCTGGCACCGTATAAGCATTTTTATGCTTTTATTAAAGGAGAATAAGGGAAATGTGAAGAGTTGATTTGCAAGAATAATTTAATCTCAGTGTGTAAATCGACGAACATTCGAACATCCCTCGTTTTGTGTCAAAATATATCGAATATTTCTCCCACTGGGTATCCGACTTACACGGGCTCTCGGACCACCTGTCACTTTAGGAAAAACCGTTTAAGAAGCTTGCGCACAGTCGACGTTCGCGCGGTGAACAGCAAAGATGCTCAGCAAAATCTCGGTTTAGGTCAATCGAGCAGTCAGAGATTTCTTCTGGTAGTCTGAGGTCGGTTTTCACTGGTCAGTTGAAGGTAAATTAATGTTTAAAAAAAAATTTAGGAAATAGCTTGCTGATTAAAAATTGTGATAAAAATTTGAATATTTTTTTTATTTTAAACGTGTAGTCTTAAGTCTGAATAAAATTAAAAAATTATAAAATATTCAAATTTTGTGCAAAATTTAAGGAACCAGATTTTTTTTTATAATCCCGAATTTTGAAAACTGGACGTTTTTCAACGATCTAAAAATGATTCTTAAATGGTGGCCCCATACAAAAGTTTGTTTCCTACATCCTAATCTGTCATATCGAGGATGAGTCCCCAGATTCTCAGACATAATGAAATTTTGACACACCCTTATTTATATGCTCCAAAAGTTAGAACGACACATGAACCCGTAGATGAACTAGAAGCATTTCGTGTTAAGAAAACAATTGTGATTTTTTAACAATTGAAGGAATTTTGATCCTTTATTAAAAAAAGATTGATACTTTATTCAGCATGTCCTAAGCTTGCTTGGCGAAAATTAAGCATAATCCTAAAATAAAAGGTCCATTTACTATTTTTGGCCATATTAGTTTTCATTTCACAGTTTTTAAGTGTCAGACAAAACGAATTCTAAAAGTTTGTCTACAACCTTATATTCATTGCATTCTGCAAAATGCCCTCGGGGATTCAAATCTTCATATCGATACAAAACTACAAACCTATATAAGTATGTATAGGTATTCTTTCCCAAACTGTCCTTCGGAAAATTTCACATCCCAGATAAAGCACCCGCTACACTATCACTTCCGGAAAACATCCAACCACCGCCGGAGGAGGAAAAAATAACAATCCATCCAAAGGGAAATCCGAGAAGAGCTATCACAACCATAAGAGCAAGCTTTTCCGATGATCTTTATCGGTCGCATCCTCTGTCCCGGTGCCGTTCATCATTTCCACATGATTAATTCACACACTTCCATTATTTTCCACCAAAGAGTGGTGTACGACGACGACGACTTTGAGCTGCATCGGGAACATTCTGATACGACGAATACGGAGCATCGATTCCGGTTTTAAGGGCTTTTCCTCCCGTTCCTGGCACCTTACAATTTCAAACCAAGCTTGGGCGAATCCAAGGCGGATAACAAGTCTCCGGGTCCTTTTTTCCCGGTAGTTTCAGATTTTTTTCCGCGATTTTCAGCTTAGAAAGCGAATACCTAGCAGGAGGGAAAAAAACTAGCCAAATCCAAACGTCGAGTTCATCAGAGGAAAGTTGGAGACACCACCAGAGCAAAGACATGGTGGAATGCGGAATGTGGCTCTGGCATCAAACGCGATGCGATACGACTTTCGATGTCCTCGGAGCCCGCATATCACACACATCTACGGGAACGCCAAGTTGATACCTTTCCGAAGCGTTGCCACTCACATCTTTCTTCCCAAAAACCGGAGCAGCTTCCAAAGCAAAGAGCTCTAGTTTGGCCGCCGGGCTTAATCTGGATTTTTTCGGGAAGCAATATTTTTAGCCGGGGACCACCCCCGCTTTTTCCACCGTAGTGAGTCCCTCCTTCGATCCTTTATGGGGACAGAATCTGCATAAAAGCCTTTTCTTGCCCGAAGTGCATGAAATCCCGACTAGTACAAATCACCATAGGAAACCGGGATACTTTTTTTTGCACGCCGGAAAGGGAAACTAAACAGAAAAATAGAAAGAAAAAATTGCTTGCGGCCCCTTCCCGGTTATCGGTGATCTGGATTCGATTCGTTGGAATTGTCGTCCTCGAAGAGGAGAGAAAATCCTTTAGCTCAGGTCTGCTCTGGATCAAAAACCAAAAAAAAAGTAAAAAAGAAATGGCCAGGTTGGTGGCCGTGGCTGTATGGTTTTCCTCTGCATCAGGGAAAGGGAACCGGGAGAAAAAACTACCGGAGCTGGAGGCTCGTTCAGAAAGCTTGATGGCAAATCGATTGCACATTTATTTGATGGCTTCCCACGAACTCATCGATAACGTTCGGGTCAATTGCTTTCCTGCTCCAAGTTTGCTTCCCGTTGGTGGTCTAGGTTTCAGGGTGATAGCAATCAGCAATCCTGAACTGTTGCCCGGTAGCTGGGGATCAATATTGAGAACCATTTGTAGTAAAATTTGTTGCAATTTGAACCAGATGGTTTGTGGATAAAATTATGTCAACTCAAATATTATTAGGGGTTTCGATCTATCGAACTCAAATGCTTTCATATGATCAGAAAAACTCTCGAAATTAAGAGTTTCATGAACTTTTTTTATTTTAAGGTTATACACTTACACTGGTCAGCAAGACAGATATCTGAGTAATTCCTCAGATTCTAAAAAAAAGCTCAAGCATGATGAAGTTTTTATTTATCTGATAAACAATATTCCTCTAAATCACTTGGTCCATGGCAAAAATCGTCCTCCAATTTCTCGGACATCTCACTTTTGCCAGATCACGCTCTACTTGGTCTAACCACCTCGCTAGTTGCGCCCCTGCTTGTCTTGTTCCTACCGGATCCGTAGCAAATAACTGTTTTGCAAAACAAACGTCCGGTATTCAGGCATCATGTCGTGCCCAGCTTATCCGTCCAACCTTCGCCACCTTCTGGATACTGGGTTCGCCGTAGAGTCGCGTGGGCTCGTGGTTCATCCTTCGCTTCCACACTTCGATCTTCTGCACGTCCCCAAAGAATGTTCTTGACACTCGTTGCTAGAATACTCCAAGTGTTCGCAGGTCCTCCTCGAGCAATATCCATGTCTCGTGCCCGTAGAGAACAACCGGCCTAATGAGCGTCATGTACAGGTAACACTTCGTGCGAGGGCTCAGCCTTCTCGACAGCAGTTGCTTGTGGAGTCCATAGTAGACACGACTTCCGCTGATCATTTGCCGCCGGATCTCACGGCTGGCGTCGTGAGCCGAGATGGACAAAGTCTTTGAATATAGCTCATCGCCGTCGATCGTGACCTTGTTTTTTTTTTTTTTTTTTTTTTTACAAGATGGAAATTTGACTTCAAACCATAACAGCCGGGTGTTTGCTGCCGTGTGTGGGTTCGTCCCACTAAAACCACCTTGGGCTTCGTGTGCCAGATGTGCCCCTTGGTTTCACCCTATGATACTACATCAAGGGGTAGGCTGTGCTCATGCACTTATACATCTCACCCTTTTCCTCTTTCTCAATTTTTCCTCAATTTCTCCTTGATCATCGTTCTGCTTTATCCTTCTTCCTCCTTCTCCTTTTCCTCTATCGTCAACTTCAGACTGGTACGGAAGACCCCGAAACGTGTGCCGGTTAGGTAACGCTTTCATAATAACTCACGCCCGTCACAGCATCCACTATCCCGGGGACCTCGAAACGTGTGCCGGTTAGGTAACGCTTTCAAAGTAACTCGCGCCCGTCACAGCAACCACTTCCGCAGGATTTCTAACCACCAAGGCATGGCCGATTGAGAAACTACCAAGCTAGAATCCCGACACGACCACCCCGAATGGTATCTCCGCTTCCTTTTGCTGCAGGAAAGATCGTAGCTGAGTACGTGAGACCTTTTAAGTCCCACCACACGTATGAGTCCAGATTAGGGTTATACCGCGCCCTAAGATCGCGTTGCTTTTGAATTGAAGTGTCATACGAGGCCCAAGACCTTTCATTAGCTTGTCAAATTTGGTTGACTATCTCGCTCTCTCCGTTCATCATCTTTCCTGATCCTTATCAGATCGCGCATGATTTGCGAGATTTCGTCGACTATAGCACGCCATGACTGTTCGTCGCGACACATTTCACTCACTATGTTTTCAGCGTTCAAATTTTGAAGTTGTTGACGCCTTGAATTGAACCTGGGGCAGACAAAGATAGCATGTTCTGCCGATTCCTCCGTCTCTACGCATTCCGGGCAATAAGGCGAGCTGATAAGCTTAAACCGATGAAGGTATTGCTTAAAGCACCCATGACCCGAAAGGAACTGCGTCAGGTAGAAGTTGACCTCTCCATACTTCCGATTTACCCAGTCTGAAAGTCTCGGGATTAGCCTATGAGTCCATCTTGCGTTGTTCGATGCGTCCCATTGCTCCTGCCACTTGAGCATTGACGCTGCTCGTTGAATATTACGCACTCCTCTAACAGCTCTTGCTTTGTAACATTCCATATCCTCCGCCAGAGTTATGTCGATGGGAACCATGCCCGCGATGACAAAAGCTGCATCTGCTGATATGGTCCTGTACGCACAGGAAACTCGCATGGCTATCAACCGATGTGTGCTCCGTAATTTGGATCTGTTGCGCTCTACCTCTATCGCGGAGCTCCAGGCCGCTCCTCCGTATCGTAGTTTCGACAGTGCTACGCTCGCAAGGAGACGTCTCTTGCTACTCTTTGGACCATGGCAGTTCGGCATAATCCAGGCCAATGAATCTATGACTTTCGATGCACTTTCGCAACAGTATTTGACATGCGCACCAAAACTTAAGCGATGGTCGACCATTACTCCAAGGTATTTCAGCTGCTGTTTCGAAGATGTCGTGTGCCCTCCAACAGATATCTCCATGTGCGGCACAACTCTTTTATTGGTCACGAGCAGAACTTCAGTTTTATGGTGGGCTATCTGAAGCTTAACTCCCTCCATCCAGATGCCAACCCTTTCTACGGACACCGTTGCAAGGTCTTCTACCTCCTCGATAGTTTCACCGGTAATCATGAGCACGATATCGTCAGCAAATCCGACTATCTGCACGCCTGCTGGTAGTTTCAGCGTTAACACCTCATTATACATGGCATTCCAAAGCACAGGACCGAGTATGGAACCCTGTGGAACACCTGCTGTTAGGGCAGTAGATCGTATCCCAGTTTCGGTTTCGTACGTCAGGATTCGATTTTCGAAAAAGCTTCCTATTATCCTGCAGAGAGTATTGGGAACAAGCATCCTGTGAAGCGCTTTGGCAATCGCTTCCCAGCTGGCATTGTTGAAGGCATTCTTAACGTCGATCGTCACAATGGCGCAGTGACGAACACCTGTTCGCTTCTTTTTATATGCGCGCTTCGCGTACTCTGTCACCATACGGATGGCGTCCACCGTAGATCTCCCTTTCCGAAAACCGAACTGTCTGTCCGACAGTCCACTTCCGCCTTCTGTGTAGATAATAAGTCTGTTTAATATTATCCTCTCCAGTAGCTTACCAAGGGTGTCCAGCAGACAAATGGGTCTATATGATGATGGATGCCCTGGGGGTTTCCCGGGTTTCGGTAGTAGCACCAACTTCGCCGTTTTCCACGAATTGGGAAAAGATCCCTCGTCGAGACATTTTTGTAGCACCACTCTGAAGGTATCCGGAATGGTCTGTACCGCCACCTTCAGCACTGCATTTGGGATTCCGTCCGGACCAGGGGCCTTATTCACCGCAAGTTTCTTAGCGATAGCCACGAGTTCTTCGTTCGTTACTGGCTCGATGTCGTGGGCACCCGCGTCGTACGGGGTAAGTGGCCACTGCGTCGGGCCATGCTGCGGGAAAAGATGTGCAACGATCTCTCTCAGTTTTTCCGGACACTTTTCGGTAGGCGACCTTGGGCCACCGAATCTCGCCAGTGCAACTCTATAGGCTTGGCCCCATGGGTTATCATCTACGCTCTGGCATAACGCTCTGTAGCAGTTTTCTTTGCTTGTTTTAATGGCTCGCTTAAGTGACACCCTGGCTGCTCGGTAAACGGCACCTCTCGTTTCTCTGTCGGCTTCATTTCTCGCCCGTTGAGCTCGTCGTCTCGCTTTTAGACAGCTAGTACGAAGCTCAGCTATTTCTGAAGTCCACCAGTAAGCCGGTCGTCGCCACCACTTCGGTGTATTTCTTCTGGGCATGGTCATGTCGCACACCGCTACCATCATTTTCGTCAGCTGCTCAGCATTATGGACCTGGGATGAGTCCTGCATGTATACAGCTTCGGTGCACACTTCCTTGTCGAACACTTTAGTCTTCCATCTCCGCTCGTGCACTGGCAGCTGCCTTACTGCCACCGGATTTCGGTTTCCTACGCTATAGCGTATCGCCTGGTGATCACTGTGGGTATAATCGTCACACACTCTCCAATTCATATCAGTTTTTAATGATGGACTCGCAAAGGTGATATCGATCACTGATGTTCTGTCTGGTAATCCATGCTTGCGATAGGTGCTGATGGATCCAGTGTTGCACAGCTCAACTTCCAGTCTTGCGAAGGACTCTAGTAGACTGTGGCCCCTAGGGTTGTTGCACCTACTACCCCAGTTTACCGCCCAGGCGTTGAAGTCTCCTCCTATTACAACAGGGACCTTTCCTGTCAGTTCATGAGTGAGTTCGTCCAACATTGTGTTGAACTCCACGATCGTCCATCTTGGTGGAGCGTAGCAGCTACAGAAAAAGATGCCGTTAATTTTGGCAATCACGAATCCGTCCCGAGAATCTACCACTATCACCTGGATAGGAAAACGTCCCGTGGCGTAGACAGCAGCTGAGCCAGACCTGTCCGCTGCCCAATTACCGTTTCCAGACGGGATTCTGTATGGTTCTGATAAAAGCGCCACATCACACTTCTTTTCGCCTACCGTTTGCTCCAGCAGAAGCTGTGCAATCTCGCTATGGTTGAGGTTTAGCTGGGTTATTTCCAGTTTTACTGGCTTGCCTTTGCCTTTATATATACCGGACAGTCCAAGCCACCAGTTTCGTGGACATTTCCATGCTCCTGCTTGCATAGCATAGATTTCGGCTGTTTTTTGCATTCTCGAGAGAAGTGTCCCTCTTCACCGCATCTTCGACAGCATCGTGACCGGTCGGGTCCGTTGCAGCTTCGGGATAGATGACCAAAATCCCAGCAGTTGAAGCAGCGTTGCATCTGCTTCGGTATCCTGGGTGCGGTTCTAAACCTTGCGGGTGCGGATCGTGACCTTGTTATTAATGGATAAGCGAGTTCGGTCGGTCTTGGAACCGCAGGCCAGCTTCGCGTTTTAGTTTGAGGTAGGTAGTTCTCCTTTACAGCCGCAGATGATCTGCCGATTGTTGAAAATCTTGCCCCACATTTCGTCCGCCGCTTGTTGAATAAAACCTTCTAGCGCCACGTTGAACATCATGCAGATATACCATCGCCTTGTCGTTCGCGATTCGAATGGATTCGACAATTCACCCCAAATCCGCACACAGTACTGCGTTCCATTCATTGTTGCCTTGATCAGTCTGGTCAGCTTCCCGGAGAATTTTCAATTTCACTCCGATTAGCTGTCATTCGTATGGAAATCTTTATGAGAGTAACGAACAAACTTTATTCTTTTTAGCAGGCCCAAAGTATCAGGAGCAAATAAATGCAGCTTTTTGAAAAGAATTTGAACTGAGTAACTTAGCAAACTTTTAGAACTACACACCCTGCTGAAAGGAAGGTTCTTAAAAATAGCATTGGTTGAAATAAAAGTGAAAGATTACTGTCCGTGAGTGTCGTTTCCCGAGCAGACTTTTATGGCAAAATTATAGCAAATTTTGCTATCACGCCCTGTGAGCCAAATGTGCTCTCATTTTGCTTGACATAAGGTGGTACACAGCAAAAATGAGAGCACAAATTTTCATACATGGTTAGCAAAGTGATGCCTAATTTTGCTAAAATTGAGACCCTAACTACACCTCATTTTTCCAGAGCTTGGAGAGCACAATGATGTCAATATAAGGAAGGAATCAAATGATTTTCTTCTACAGCAAAATTAAGCTTCAACATGCTCTCAAAATTTACGAAAAACGATGTATAGTTAAGGCCTCAAACGAATCAAACTTTGGCATAACGTTGCAAATCGGACTCTCAAAGCGTGATAGCAGAGTTCATTATTAATTGCCCTAAATGTATGCACCCAACGCTAATTTCAAAATTCTCATACTAAAAAAAAGCCTAACAAAATTTAACTCATATAAAATGCTATTTGATTAATTTTAACTTTCAATTGTTTTTTTTCGAAAATTTTACCGTTACGGTCAGCTCGAACTATATTGTTGACTTAGGTGTGTGATACTAAAAAAAATTATTTTAAATTTAAAATAAATTCTGTCGATTGTTCCGTTTAGTTTAACGCCTACATTCATATGAATCAGAAGCTTTTAAACTCTTAAATGCGAGCAAATGGAATAAAATTTACTGGTAACTGGCACTCAACAGGTATAATAGTTATCACACATCAACATTAAATAAATAAATTTTTAAACCGATAATTTTTTTCAATACGATTTTGCAAACGAACGTTTTTCATTCAGTACAGGAAGATAATTGAGAAAGATTTATATTTTAGACTTTTTTGGTGAGCCATGTTCTGAAAAATCTTTAAAACATAAGTGAATTTATAGTTCTTCCGTTTTTACAATTCATAAATTAAAATCAACAATAGAAGAACCATGGATAAATTACTTTGAATTCCGAATATTTGTGTAAATATGTAACTCCAAAATACTCCCACGTTTTCGAGACAATTTGATTTTAGTTACATGTTGTTTATAAACGTTACTAAGAAGTGAATTCAAAGATATTAGACGTAGCATCAATAAAGGGCTTGTGATATAGCTCAGTTGGCAAGTCTGTTGTCTCCTGAGCCGATGTCCGCGAGTTCGAGCCCAAGAGTAAATATCGAACGCAGTTGTACCGGATAAGTTTTTCAATATCGATCCGCCAACTGCAACGTTGATAAAGTCGCGAATGCCATAAAGATGGTAAAACGACTATAATCGAAACAAAAAAAAGTAGCATCAATAAAAAGGAACAAATTTTCCATTTGCGACCCTCAAAGTTTTAATAAACTTTCAATGAATTTAAAAGAATTCCAAAATAGAGCAGTCTTTAAAACAAAAACAAAAAATTCGATTGCATAAATAAAGGCGATTTTTATATTAGCTAAAATGTATCTATAGGTTATTTATCATTCATGTAGGTACTAATAAAATCGCCTTTAATTATTCAATCGAAGATGGTAATAAACATATTGCGATTTGGCCACACATTAAAAACGCCATTAAGAATACAATGTAAATATTCAGCCCCGCATTGGAAGCTGTATAGAATAAGAAAATAAAATTCAAAATATATTTTAAAGATTTTATCTTTGTAGAAAATGTCGGGAAAAATTTAAATTGAATAAAATATTGCTCTTCTCGGGAACATTTTTGAAAACATTTTTTTTGTAATTAAAAAAATCAATTCACTGTTTAACAGTCATCGTCTACACTTACCCTGGTATTTCCCGAATTTCCGAAGAATTTGTTTACATCCATTGCTGACTTGAATAGGAAGCCAAACGAAACACCTTCCGGACCAAGGTTGAAATGATCATCAGCATTGCCCCAGAATGACACGTTTGGAAGAAAATCTTATACATCCAAATAGAATCGATAGTATCCTGCCATATCTGAAGGAAGCTGAGAGATTCTGCGCCAGTTGCTTAAATTTTTCCAGTGCTGGGTTTAAGCGATTGAACATCGGTGGTAATCTTGTTCCGTCATTCGGGGTTTGAACACCAGTAGCAGAATACAAATCACGGCGGGTTTATACAACAGGAACTAGATGTCCCATAGGGTAATATATAGTAAGCGATGGTCCATGGTACGATGAAGAGTAAAACGCCACATGTGATGATTACCTTGAGGGCACCTAGTACCATACTGCAACTCGGCCAAGTAAACCAGCACGGAAGAACTTGCCGCAGCTCCCACTCATGAGTATTCATTCTCCTGGCCAGGGAAGTTCTTTGAAAAAGTTAGTCGCACCACCTGTGAGTGGTTTCGATTTGTTTCACTACCGCTGCTCAGGTCGTTTCCACGATAATAATCCATCTGAAACAGCCTTGTTTAGGTATTTTGTAGATATTATGACGGAAAAACTTACCTGCTTCGGAATAACACTGCACTTTGAATCGAGAACCGAAAACGAACAATTGATGTTTGGAAATTGATGCGTATTATAGACAGAACGATGCGAAACTATTTAAATAGAAATAAACGGAGTGCTCGTGGAAAATGCGAAATTAGTTGCAAATGGGTTAAACGACTACTTCTGCAACACTGAGACACAATCAGTACTACGATACCGAAAAATGTGCACAACAATGATATCCTATCAGTTCACAACGGTAGAAACACGTAGAACTGTACTGCTCAGTCCATCATTGTTATTATTAACAAATACAACACATCTAAAAGTTCTGCATCTTAAATCTCCCTCTTTAATTTCTCGCTCCGAGATTTTCTGTTGGTCCGGCAAGTAAAACTTCAAAAATGAGCGTGGCGACGAACGTGTTAACTGCAGCAACCGAGCTGGTAAATGATATCCCCAACCCACTCGATAATCGCAAACTAATGACAGTGTTGTTTTTGGATTTGAAAGAGTCCTTCAACACAATCAACCGTTCAAGAGCTACCTAACCGATAAGAAACAATTCGTACAAATTAACCAAACTGCAAGCAACCTGGTATTTAAACTTGCCAGTTAGAGTTCCTCAAGGCAGTAATTCGGGCTTTCTTCTATTCATCTTGTACATGAACGATTTGCACAACCTGCATCTGCATGGCAACCCCAGATTATTCGCTGATAATACTTCACTGTCGTACGAACATGCAACCATGGGTGCATGGATTCACCGCAGTTTCGTCAATCTTATCTTTTTATGAAACCCAAAGCTCACCTTTTACCTAACCTTACCTTTAACCGCTTTAACCTCAATCTTCTTGGCAGCAAAACATTTCTTGAGAATTTACAAAAACAAAACTGAGTTATCTATTCCTCTCACCACTATCTTGCCTGTCGATCTTGAGTGTACTACATACCGATATTTGAATACAAACCACAACGGCTACACAAATTCTAATCGAGAGCCACTCTTGTCTTTCAGTTTAGCAAAACTACAACTCCAGCATTGCTGGTCCCTGACCCTAAAATCATTTTCATTCCATCGACTATAGTATGTATTTTGTCTCATGCGACACTGCATTTTTTTGCTTAACCTAGATACACTTTCTGCCAATTCCCTTCGAATTCCTGTTCTCTATGTCGCACGAACATGCTGATCAACAAGTAATAATATTTTGAATAGCACATAATCTGGACTCACTTCAAAGATGCTTCAATTCCAAACTTCTTTGGCTAAACCTGAACAAAACAAAGTATGTCAATTTCAGGACAGCTAATCGGCGCATTGGATGCCAGAATTTTCTCAACCCTGGTACAACAGTCATCGAAAAAGTCAAAACATCCCAGACAACCATTTGGTGGGTATTTTGAATTTGCAACACAAATACACGTGCAAATATACGTGTAAACATATCGTATATAATGCAGCAAAACCAGTATATACGTATCATTTTGGAGGCCATATAGGTACATTAGCACACATATTCTTGATTTGGATTGTATTGTCGTAATAAAATCAGGCGATGTATTTAAATACAATAAAGAATATGCATGGGCCGCACATTGTAGGTGCAAATATACGAAAATGAGTTTAAATAACATTCTATACGATATAATCTGTAAAATAAAATACGACTTCTGGTTGTCTGGGATTCAAGTACATAGGGCTTATCTATGACGAATTGCTGAAATGGGATATGCAAGTAGACCGTCACTGAAAAGAGCTTAATGATATACAAAGCTTACATGTGTACCTCTTTCATGCTTTTGAACAGTCTAAGCTTCAATAAATGGTCTCCATCTGAGGAGCTGCAGAGCAGACCACTCCAGGCCATGCAAAATCGATGTCTGAATCCATTTTTCATTCGACCCAAACTTCAGCCAGTTCCAAGGAGCCCCGACCTCTGTTATACCGATAGCCGCACTAAGAGAGTTACAGAGTCCAGAGTATTGTGTAGATTCACAACTTGCTGCATTTTGCAATTTGTTGCCACAATCAACATGTCCAGCAACAGAGTCACAGATTCCCCACAAAATCGAAAAAAAAACCTAACACAAAGAAGACCGCGCTCCTAGTGGACGGATTTGGAAACTTTTTTCACCCACGTGTCGGGAAATTCATTACCTTTCACCATGTATTTATGTCATAACACCAAACGATAGCATTTTGTAAACAACCGCCATGGAAGCCGAACGGAGAGATCAAATTGTGCACAGTTTTCTTGAAAATCCATTGTTGTCGGCATCGAAGCTAGCTAAACAGCTTAAAATTCCCAGAAATACCGTATGGCGTGTTATCAAGCAGTACAAGGAAACATTGACGACGGCTCGGAAGCCGCATTCGAAGCGTCGGAGTGGAACTGTCGACCGGAAACTGCGTGGGAAAGTCATCAAGGCCGTCAAGAGGAATCTCAATCTTTCAGACCGCGATTTGGCCAATAAGTTCCAGGCCGCTCACAGTACGGTGCGACGAATTCGTCTCCGGGAAGGAATAAGGTCATTCCGAGCCAGCAAACAGCCAAATCGGACGCTGAAGCAGAACAATGTGGCTAGAATCCGTGCTCGAAAGCTGTACGACCAAGTGCTGACCAAGTTCGACGGATGTATTCTGATGGACGATGAGACCTACGTGAAGGCGGACTTTGGGCAAATCCCAGGTCAAAAATTTTATTTGGCGACGGCTCGGGGGGATGTACCTGCAAAATTTAAGTTCGTGTTTGCGGATAAATTCGTCCGCAAGTACATGATTTGGCAGGGGATATGCAGTTGTGGACAGAAAACCAAAGTCTTTCTCACTGACAAGACAATGACATCAGAAGTCTACAAAAAAGAGTGCCTACAGAAACGGATTCTGCAAAACGGTTATGGAATGGTACGCAACGAACGGGGTCAGCGTAATACCGAAGGACCTCAACCCCCCAAACTGCCCCCAGTTCCGGATAGAGATAGAGAAATACTGGGCAATCACGAAGCGGAGGCTTAAGGCAAAGGGAAAACTTGTTAGGAACATGACTCAAATGAAGAACTGGTGGAATCAAATCGCCAAAACGGTGGACGAAAAGGGTGTGCGCCGCCTAATGTGCCGTATTACGGGAAATGTACGAGAATTTCTTCGAAACAGCAATGAATAATTTTTTTATTTTTTTTTATGAAAGAGTAAAGAAAATGCTACATTTGTATGAAAAACAAATTATGAATTCGTTAATAAATGACTGAACTACACGCAATTGTTTGTGTTTCAATATTAAATGAAGCAGACTTTAGCACTAGAAGGACCGGCAAATTGAATATACCTATTCGGACCGTGACCAGTCAAAATGACTGGTAAAGGGGAATTTTTTTCTATGAAAATATTTTTAACTTTTTTCTTTTGAAATTATTTTGTTATTTATTCGATAACATTTTTGTTATAAAATGGAAATATTTTTTCACCTTGGGTGCCCGGAATCACCTCATTTTGGCATAGTTGACGAATGCGTGTATGTCGTAAAATGAATATGTCAAATAATTATCAAAAAATTAAAACACATTATCAATCTAATTATAAAAACATGTTAGATGGCTATGGGTATTGACCATGGATGCACGGTTTCACTTCAGTTTTGTTTAAGTAGATATTTTCTAGCATCCATCGCTCTGAAATTTTTCAACCTGATGCCTATAAATTATACCTGATATTGTAGGTTTTGAAGCATATTTTTTATATAAGTAGAGCAATTTACCATGGGTGCACGGATTCACCGCCATTCATCCAAAATCAATTTTTTTGCATGCTAAAGGTAAAGAATGAAGACTTTTAAAGATTTAAATGAAAATTTCTGTTATGTTCATGGTTTTTCACTATTGGTGCACGGATTCACCGCGTTTTAATCAAATATTGGACTTTTTGCAATTTTTTAAAAAGCATTATTACAAATCTTAACTAAACCAAAGCCGAAACCATGTCTTTCATGTTGAGACATAATGATTAAAATAACGATTTTTATTTTAAGTTCCGTTTTTTCATTCCTGGAAAAGAAATATTTCAATTATATCTTGAAATTTTAAATTCAATTATTAATTATTAAAAAACAGGTTTTTGCAATCGTATATTTATCTAATGAGATCTGATCACATTCCAAGAAATCGGAAAACGGTTACCATGGATCGAGTGAATTTTAGGAATTATATGCATCAAGTTATGTCGTGCGACGGAAAACAGTGGAAATAAAAATAATGAATCAACATTGTCAAATGCACACATTGATTTGTTTTTCCTTAAAAGTTTTTCGATTGACTAATATTGCATTTCAATGGCCTATCATATCTAACTCAAAAATATTTTGTGTTCTGAAGCAAGTTGAAAACTATTATTTCTATATAATTAACAACGGCGAATTTACAGCCATTCCGTGCACCCATGTTGAAATATTTTAGCGCCGATGTGGTCTATCATATAGACTGGCGTGAGTCTAGTCTAGGTAAGCCAGGTGTACTGGGTTCGATTCCCCGTATCGGCAAGAAAACTCTAGGGGTCAAACCCCATAAGTTGCCGACAGGTAAGATGTGTTTCCTCTTATAATAAGAATGTTCATTAAGAATGTTCAATCAGTTGCCAACTGGCCACGTATATACACGAGTGCCGGAATACCTGTAAGTGAAATTGATTTGGAAATATTATCGAACCTAATAATCCAAGAATGCATGTGAATACATTCTTGGGCAGAAACTGCGGTGAGTCCGTGCACCCATGGTGGATAACCAACATATGAAAAATAATCATATATTAAAAAACATTCAAATTGTTCAATTTCATAGCTTATGTCTTCATATTTGAATAAATAAGTACACAATTCATAATTATTTTACTCATACCAGTGTAGTATAAAACATATTTATCACCTAAAATTACTCGATTACTCGAATGGACATGTATTAAAACTAACATAACTTTTACAAATCTTGATGAAATTTCGCCAAATTTTGACAGAAAGTTCAATTATAGTTGAGCAACAAAACAGACCAATAAAATTGGGAGGCAAGTGCTTGAGGCGCCACACAGCGGCCAATCCGAGAACTTTTTCTACAAATCTTCATGACTTCGCATCGAAAATCAATAATTTCATAACGAATGACACACTTCTGCCCACCATAAATCAACTAGGGTTCATTGTCTTGAAAGTAGATTGCAAATGAAACCAAAAGCAAGCGAAAAAAAATTATCTTGTTTGAGTTATAGGGTTGTGAATTTTACCAGTCATTTTGACTGGTCACGGTCCGAATGTCCATGGCGAATTTTTTCTCGCTTATTAAAAGAGCTAGTGGAATAAAAAATACACAGTTTTGTAGAGAATACAAATTCATGAAAAGTCGTATTTTTTGCGAATTTTTAAAGCGAAGTATTTAAAAGATATTCAACAAACAAAGTGTCCAACCAGTCATTTTGACTGGTGCGGTCTTTCTAGTGTTAGTCTAATTCAGTTGGAAAACCCTGGACTATTTTCAAAAAATCTTTTTTTGTTACTCAGTGTAATCAATACAGATACGCAACATAATTTGTACAATTATTGTACAAGATTTTTACGTAGGCTAGGCATTTGCTGCCTCACTTGGGTTCAAAGTGTGTCTTGAGTACTTAACTACTTTACTTAAGCTTCACATAACTGGTAATAAGGCTGCAGACCGTGGCAGAGAGGATAATATTCAAGTCTTCTAAGCCAGCGGTCATAAGATCAAATCTCGGATAAGGCATACATAGTATTCCTTCTGTGGGCTTGTGTAAGACGTTAGCATCATATCCTTGAAAAATGTACGTCTTAGTGTTAAGTAAATTAGATCTATTCGAAGAAACATGAAGTTTCACTGAGATCCTATATGTATGTGTTTAATATCTATTTTAAGAATTTTCCTCAAGCCTGTGTTTGACTATTTTGTCGCTGTAAAAATTGAGGCCTTTGTGCTTGTTGACTTACACAACTGGCCAATATAGGGTGCACTCAAAATTCACTCAAAAGGTGGTAGATTTCAGCCATACCTGAATTTATTGGAATTATTGGAATTATTATATGTACACTCAAGTCATTTGTGTAGTGATAGTGATAGTTTTATACTACACATTTAACAAGCTCTGGAAAAATGTAGTTGCTTGGTAACTTATAAATTATTATTTTTTGGTACCTCAGTATAAATACAACCCTGTTAGTATTTTCAAACCACGATAAAAACAATCTGTCTGAACATAGTTTGCCGTTTGTTGAATTTTGAGATACTGTTTACTAAAAATTCAATTGAATTATAAGAGCAAGTTCACTTGTCTTGGGAAAAAATTGGTAGAAATTTTAACACTTGCAACACATTTTGAAAACTTTACCATGCAAAAAATTTTCAAGCGGCCGTAAAGTTTTTTAACAACATGTGTTCTATTTTCGCATGCTGTGATGCAAAAATAGTTTGATTTTTATCATATACGGCTGAAATAGACACTGTGTTGAAAAAAATACTACGGCCAAAGATTTTGGAAACATTTTCGCATGGTAGAGTTTTCAGGTGTCGAAATTTATACCACTTTTTCCCAACACGAGTGAACTTGCTCTAGGTGAATATCGACTTGGACTTAATGTGTAAAAATAAGCACCTTGAAAGGAAAGCAAGCACTGAACTCTCATTTCACAGTTAATCACATTTGAAATGTTATCTTCAGTTAAGTGTGGAAAAGCATTTAAAAAAAACTCATTTCAAATTAACTTTCCCATACCCGCCCACCTATAAAAATATACTAATATTATCTCTAAATGACATTAGGACAATATTGCGATATAACAAAAAAAAACGCTCAAACCTACCACCATCAATATACACTGATTTTCCAGCGAATTAGCTCAATAGTAGCCCGCCATTCAGTCAGGAAGAGACATTCGCGACATTTGTCCACGTGTCGTTGAGCTTGCAGTCGCGTTTCCCCCCAGGATTTGGTTCACCGAATCGGAATGATTTGCCTCATCAACGCCATTGTTTCATCTGGGAGGCGCGTTGTACCATCCTGTACCCCAAATTGTCCGACAACAATGACTGGGGAACTGCTACCGGACTAAAATGAATGTCCTCCCGGGAGGTCGTAAATTTGCGAACTAACCGAAAAACGCTAATGAACTGTCATGTCGTGTGGCGAGCAACGGCGTCGTTTTTCGCGGCGGCCAGTGAAAAGTGGATCCACTTTGAATTCTGGGGACCTGAATCCGGGTAGATTCGAGATCTGAAGCAATTACTAGTCTTGCTAGGTTTTGTGGAGACTGCTGGGGTAAAGCTGAGGAGAAAGTTGACCTGATTGAATGTCGTTTCATTCGGAATCGCACTCTGGCCGTGATGTGCCTCTCAAAGGAACACTTGGACGAATGAAGACCTTCCCTGGAGCCTAGCGAAAAAAAAAACAAACGTTGACGATGTTCAATCTACCGGGATTTAGCGAAACGATCCTGGACTCCAGCCATTAGAACCCGGTGGCAGACCACGCCAATTCGAAGATAGACAGACAAACGTCAGTCATGAGGCCATTTGTCAGCCAAATGATTTTTTCGACTTGAACGGACGCGAATGGAAGATTCCTTTCCCGGTTTGATTGAAGATGCATTCCGATGCCTTCAGTGCGATGTGCAATGAACCTTGGCTCGCGCAAATTACTGGATCAGAGTTATCGACACCCGGATTGGCAGCAGATGGGCGATTGACAAAGATATTTACGACCTATGGTCACTAGTGGCTTGAAACGTGAAAAAAGGAAGCTTTTTTTCAAATAAAATGTGTCACAAACTGCCTTGAAGAACCTAACAAAAGGTAATACAAACTAGACAACCTTTCAATTTTCCACAATCCGGCGTGAGTTCTAAGTCTATTAAAGGTAAATCCACCTAAACTAAGAGAAATAAAATAGAAAAGAATCCCGCTAATCCCGACCGCGACTGCCACAGAAACATTTGAAATTAAAAATCACGCCATGGCCGGGCTCCACGAGCCATTGCGACCGCGGTGTTAAAACCTGAATCATTTCCGCCGCAGACTACATATGGCTCTATCACATGTATGTATGTAGGTGTGTATGTAGGTATGTGGACAATGAATGGGATAATTGCAGTTCGGTGCATTCAACCTAAGGTTGGATTAGTGGTACAGTAGTGGACTCCACTATTGTTTAGAAATTAGATTTTGTTTTAAACTGGAAAAAGTGAACTCAAGGCAAATTGAAAAAATCTGGGAAATGGACCAATGAAGCGAGAATTATCAAATTATAGTTTCTACAACGAGTGATACTTGCTTACCACTTTTACTGTTCACAACTGATGAACCAATAATAAAGTTTACAAACACTCCTTCCTGTATGCATCATAAGCTATTTTCCGGACGTGACCGGCGCCATTATTGATAATTCAAAGAAGAGTGTGTTGTATACTGAGAATATGCTGTTAATTCTAGAATAATTCTATTAAACTTTGCCCAAAACTGATGGCCTTAATCAACGATAGCATTGTCACTATTCCGGATATGGAATTTGCTCGAAGTACTAAGCCTCAATTAAGGTGAATATTAGGATAGTAAAAAAAACCAACGTGTACCAGAATCAATACCTTACAAACACTAAATACGTTTGAATGTTTCAAAACCATCAAATTTATTTAAAGTTAAGAACAGCAGCAGCTGACATAAGCTTTTTTAACTTCCTTGTTTGAACTTATTCGTGGATGATATCTAAATTTCACCCTGAATGTAATGAAATTGAATATTAACAAAAAAGAAAAAATAAAAGTATCAGTTAGTTTTCGACAAATAAAATTAAATTAAACTTGATGAATTTCAAATTATTTGAAATTTACCAATTACAACAATCAATAGAAATTCATGTCAACATAAACAAAATCGTTAAACTTACTACAAAGATCAAGTGAAGAGAGAGTTAATAAATAAAAACGAATTTTTAAAAAATATAAGTTTAAGGTACTTTTGGTTTACTTCGAGTTCAAGGCCCAATGAGAGAATCAAAATAATTCATCCACGATGTTGAAATATTGAATTTCAACTGAAATTGTTTTGTTGCTTCGGAAACCTAGTGTTAGAAAATACTCATCATGAATGACATAACTCGACAATATAAGAATACAAATTAAATCCTTTAAGATTAAATAGATGCAGAATGAAAAAATATTTTTTTTTATTTAATTCTTTCGTTATTAAACTGACCTTTTGTATTTTCTCACCGCAAAATTCAAATTAGAACAACCTTTCACTGGCAAATAACCCTACGTCTTCTTAAGCTTTCGTTTGACGATAGTCCAATCAGAAACATTCATGTCAATTCATCAATTATTTACTATGCGTACGACGTACGGTTAGAATAGATCCCAATGCACAAATTATGTACGAATTTCTACACTCTTTCTACACTCACAAGTCAGACTCTACTCCAATAATGAACTCCCTTGGATGTGGAATTATCGGCATAGAATCCCATGCCGGACCGGTGTTAACAAGCTTTTAAAATGATTAGAAAAAAAAATCACAAAAACTCTTGAGTCAAGCTGAAAAAAATTTACGAAAAACTCAAATAAAACAAAAGAACAAAGAAAAGTTACAAAATTAACAAAATTGTCAAAAATGATAAAAATGACGAAATGACCAAAATAACAAAAATTACAAAATTTAAAAAAAATACAAAAACGACGAAGATTACAAAAATAACACAATTTTTAAAAATTTGTCTTTTTAACAAAAATTAACAGAAATTCAAAGTAATGTATGGAATTATCGGCATAGAATTCCATGCCAGACCAGCATTAACAAGCTTTTAAATAACTGGCATTGTCCTACCAGCGCAACTACATTGCATATGTCTGAAAGGAATGGAAACTATCAACTAAGGAGTGCTCATTGTATAACGGACCCCTCGAACTCCCCTCATAAGCCACTTTGCAGTTTCCGACTTGACTTTTCGCCTGGCTTTTGTCCACATTTTCTTGAACTCGTCGATGGACTATGCTTCTCTACCATCCTCCCGAAGATTGCGCTTGAGTCCAGTAACCCTCTACCGGGCGCAGCTCAGGACAATTTGGCAGATTGTCCTTTTTCTCAACAAAACAGATCTTGAAGGATTTCAGTAGTTTGAGAGTAGCTGAAGCGAAGTGTGCGGAAGCAAGGTTAGGCCAGAACAATGGTGGGCTTGTATGATGACGATAAAAAGGAACAAGGCATTTTTCGATGCATTCCTTAGGATAATTTTCACCATTGATGGTACCTGTTGTGAAATACGGCGAACTTCTTTCTCCGCAAGAGCAGATAGCTTGCCAAACAAACATGTTTTTTACCAAACTTTTCGATTTCAGTGGATCGCTTATCATGAGGTACCTCCTTACCAACAATTGCGTTGAAAAATTGCGGCCCAGGAAGAGCGGCTGTGTTCAGTTTGCAATAAGTTTCATCGTCCATCAAAATGCAACGGTTACTTTGCTTTTTCAAAATCGTATCCAGTCTCCGACATCGCTGCTTCGCTCCTTCGTGCTGTTCCGCGCTCCGTTTAGGATGTCTCTGCTTCCTGTAGGTCTTAATGTGGTTCCTTCGTTTTATGTTTTGGACGGTCCAACGGAAATTTTCAGTTTCTTGGCAATTCTTCAAACAGAGTTGTGTTCATGTGACAACAAAAGCTTAACACATTTCTTCACGATTTCTGGATTCACTGTGCCTCTTCTGGTTTCAGATCATGGCTAATCTTCAAGAGTATGGTGCTCTCCAAACTTCCTGATGATTTGATAAACCGCAGACTTGGATCGTTTCGTCAACTTTTTATCGTAACATCTAAGTGTCCGTTTTATAAAATGAACACTCCTTAGCAAGGATTTGTCGAAACGCTGTGTGTGTATGTAAAACACGCTATAAAAAGCAAATTCTTTGTTTCTTACCGACGACAAAAATCACCAGCCAAGATGCGCTGTGCGTGTGTAGGGGGAAGTGTTCCTAAATGCACATATTGGGTAATATGCGCATACAGCCGATTGACGATATGGCTGGAGATTCATCATATCTAATCAGTGCAGTTTGAGGGTAATACGCTTTTAACACATGGCATGAAAAAATTAAATTGTTATATAAAGTCGAAAAAATTTAAAAATTCAAACAAGATGTTTGTCAGTTTTGTTAGAATATATTGAATTGTAATTATCGTGCGTACAGATACTGTGAACAAAAATTTTGATGGTTTTTCTTTCTTGCTCATCTGGAAATCGGAAATTCAACTAATTGAAGCTTTTGGCAAAGTTGTGAATGATAAGATATTGGAATAAGAGACAGGTTCTGAATGCCCATATCAAGGCGGGTTAAATGCCTATATCAAGAAAAATAGATTAGTCTTATATTTTTTTTACTTTTCATCATTTAAACTTTAAATCTGCACTCAAATCACGATCTTACAGCGAAAAAAGAAGAACTTCATACTGATCCGATAAAAATACGATATGAACAAAATAATTACCATGAAATATGGCCGAATGGCATACCTAACTAAGTTTAATGCAAAAGAACCAGGACTTTGAAAAATTTCACCAAAATTTCAGCCTTGACGTATGCTTAACATCCGTTTCTACCATTTTCAATAAAATAATACCAAAATATTGCAAGTGTTAATGAAATAAAGCTAAAAACATAAATATGCGCATTTAGCCCGCCAGTTTCGGAAATCGGCTATTTTGACTTCTTTTAATATAAAATTATTTCCACAAAAACTGTAAGAGGTTTTAACAGAAAAATTGCTCTAACGTATGTAAAACAGATGTCCGATCATGTGCATATAGCTTTCAGGCTCCTATCTATTGGAATATGGGAGAAAATGAGTGCTTTCCTTAATATGCGCATATAGCCCGCCTCTCCCCTATGTAAGCCAGCCAGCTCCAGCGCTAGTAAACAGTTTCTAGTTCCCAGTCCCACCCCATTCCCCTCTCATTCTCATCCCTATCAAATAGAAGATAAAGGAGGATGAAAAAACAACACCGGCCAGACGGCAGACAGCCAATGCAGTGCGTTATTTTTGGTAATCGGCGGTGGCAGAAATACTATGACAATAAACTTTGGTTTGCTAACCGACTCAAATGGTGCAGTCAGTAAGCCGAGATGAAAACTTTACAGAGAGAGTTCGATTCTCACTATTTTTTTGAGATGAATTATCCTATAGGATGAAAATTCCATACAATGTTTTTCTTGTTTCGCTTGAATGTAGTGATCATGCATAATCTTGCATGGGAGCCCGAGTCATTATGCCAATAGTGCTTTTCCAATCATATCATCTTCGGCAATACACTCTTTAGCGCATTTTGGCAGAGAAATTTGTTAAAAGGCACTAGATTTTTGCAATCTCGTCTATGGGTGTACATAAAATGAAGAGTCCAAAGAACTATCGAAGTGAAGCCCGAGAAAACCACACTGCACTAAAACACGGTGAGCCCACAAATGGGGTGCCAACTGAAAGCAGAAAAAAAATCACGAAAAATAACTAGTCCATTTGCTTGGAGTGTCCTCCAAATGTCCCAACTTTGACTGGGTTCATGTCCGATCCTCGTGTTTGTCTCGGTGTGGTTTCCCTCTATATCTGCAAATTGGATTAAAATTTGCGGACAGTTGAGTTTCTGTAATCCAGCGCTATCGCTGACCACATTTTAATTCGCTTTGCCACTCACTCGCTGGACACTGAACACTGGACAATCTCGGTACCCACATTCGTACTCTTTTGGCTTCAAAAATCTATGTTCTATTCTGGGCCTCGAGGTATGGCTCGTGCTTGTTGTTTAGGTGTAGGTGGCCACTGACTGGCCAAAGCCACTCGTTTCCGCTGAAATGTGGCCTGGCGGTGACGTGTTTTGCGAAAAAAGTTTCTGTTCTGTTTTTTTCTCAACCCACTAAATCACTAACTAGCTGACTGACCGAAACAGGAATAGTGGATGGGTATATTTGATATTAGAATGTTCATCAATCCAGAAGGGGCCCAGACAGACTAATCCTGAAATGATTTGATACTGTTTGCTACTTTGGCGTTTAATCCGATTGAGGATTGATAGCGAATCGGACACCGGCAAATTTAATTGACTAATTTGATAATGTAACTGTTGAAAAGTTGCACGTGGATTGAGGCGTTTTTCCTTAAATAATGATTCCTTTGAAAAAATTAATTATTTCTTCGATACGACAGTTCAACTAGCAAAACATTAAAATAAATCTGCTGTTAGAGGTCCTTGCTTTTGAATTTCCCAGGCTTTCGAATATTTTCAGGAAAGTAATTATCACAGTTATGATAATTTTTTTCAAATTAAACAAAACTCACTTGAAATTTTTTCAAGTTCTGGATCACAAAATGGTCTATTAAAATCACACAACACGAAAAAAACAGATACACTTTCGGTGAAAGAATCAGGACTCACATAGCAGATACTCAATTTTTCATATTGATTCCTATATATTTTGTGCATCCACACTCAACTGAATGATTGGGAGAGTTTGGCCATTTTTTTCAAATGCTAAATCGCCAAACTGCATACCTTTTTATTCTGCACAAATTCATCCGAACCAGTTAGGGTTGAGGATAATCGAATGCATCGTGTGGTGCATTTTTGAACAACCAGCAACTCGAGGTAGATATTTCGTCCCAAATTGCTGAACGTGATTGATTTTTTTTTCCTTTTTTAAGTTTTGTTCGGTTTGTCAATTTTTTCGCCTCTCTGTGGCTCTGCAATTTGCTTAGAGCTTTTTATTTCGGATGACGAATATAGCCACCAAATGTATGTTTATTTTTCGCATTTCGATCTATCTCTGTTTATGTATGAATGTCATTTTTTGAGTTGAGCTACGGAAAATCAAGTATTCGTTCGGTTCATCAACTTTTCAACAGTAGAATTCCAATTGAGGCACGATTTTATTTGCCTATTTTGAAGAAAAAATGACATTCCTGATCGAAGTAAAGCGACCCTGGATAGACGATAACAGACAAAAATGACACAAAAATTACAAAAATTAATAAAAAACACATAAATGACACAACAATGACACAACAATAATAAAAAAATGACACAAAAGGAAAAAAAATTACAAAAAAATGACACAAAAACGACACAAAAATGACACAAAAATGACAAAAATTAAACAAAAATGACACAAAAATAACACAAAAATGGCAAAAAATTGACACATAAAACACATATAAATGACACAAAAATGACAAAAATGACAACAATGACAACAATGACAACAATGACAAAAATGACAAAAATGATAAAAATGACAAAAATGACAAAAATGACAAAAATGACAAAAATGACAAAAATGACAAAAATGACAAAAATGACAAAAATGACAAAAATGACAAAAATGACAAAAATGACAAAAATGACAAAAATGACAAAAATGACAAAAATGACAAAAATGACAAAAATGACAAAAATGACAAAAATGACAAAAATGACAAAAATGACAAAAATGACAAAAATGACAAAAATGACAAAAATGACAAAAATGACAAAAATGACAAAAATGACAAAAATGACAAAAATGACAAAAATGACAAAAATGACAAAAATGACAAAAATGACAAAAATGACAAAAATGACAAAAATGACAAAAATGACAAAAATGACAAAAATGACAAAAATGACAAAAATGACAAAAATGACAAAAATGACAAAAATGACAAAAATGACAAAAATGACAAAAATGACAAAAATGACAAAAATGACAAAAATGACAAAAATGACAAAAATGACAAAAATGACAAAAATGACAAAAATGACAAAAATGACAAAAATGACAAAAATGACAAAAATGACAAAAATGACAAAAATGACAAAAATGACAAAAATGACAAAAATGACAAAAATGACAAAAATGACAAAAATGACAAAAAATGACAAAAATGACAAAAATGACAAAAATGACAAAAATGACAAAAATGACAAAAATGACAAAAATGACAAAAATGACAAAAATGACAAAAATGACAAAAATGACAAAAATGACAAAAATGACAAAAATGACAAAAATGACAAAAATGACAAAAATGACAAAAATGACAAAAATGACAAAAATGACAAAAATGACAAAAATGACAAAAATGACAAAAATGACAAAAATGACAAAAATGACAAAAATGACAAAAATGACAAAAATGACAAAAATGACAAAAATGACAAAAATGACAAAAATGACAAAAATGACAAAAATGACACAAAAATGACAAAAATAACAAAAATGACACAAAAATGACACAAAAATAACACAAAAATGACACAAAAATAACACAAAAAAGACACAAAAATGACACAAAAATAACACAAAAATGACACAAAAATGACACAAAAATGACACAAAAATGACACAAAAATGACACTAAAATGACAAAAAAATGACACAAAAATGACACAAAAATGACACAAAAATGACACAAAATGACACAAAAATAACACAAAAATGACACAAAAATGACACAAAATGACACAAAAATAACACAAAAATGACACAAAAATGACACAAAAATGACACAAAAATGACACAAAAATGACACAAAAATGACACAAAAATGACACAAAAATGACACAAAAATGACACAAAAATAACACAAAAATGACACAAAAATGACACAAAAATTACACAAAAATGACACAAAAATGACACAATAATGACACAAAAATGGCACAAAAATGACACAAAAAAGACACAAAAATGACACAATAATGACACAAAAATGACACAAAAATGACACAAAAATGACACAAAAAAGACACAAAAATGACACAAAAATGACACAAAAATGACACAAAAATGACACAAAAATGACACAAAAATGACACAAAAATGACACAAAAATGACACAAAAATGACACAAAAATGACACAAAATGACACAAAAATGACACAAAAATGACACAAAAATGACACAAAAATGACACAAAAATGACACAAAAATGACACAAAAATGACACAAAAATGGCACAAAAATGACACAAAAATGACACAAAAATGGCACAAAAATGACACAAAAATGACACAAAAATGACACAAAAATGGCACAAAAATGACACAAAAATGACACAAAAATGGCACAAAAATGACACAAAAATGACACAAAAATGACACAAAAATGACACAAAAATGACACAAAAATGACACAAAAATGACAAAAATGACAAAAATGACAAAAATGACAAAAATGACAAAAATGACAAAAATGACAAAAATGACAAAAATGACAAAAATGACAAAAATGACAAAAATGACAAAAATGACAAAAATGACAAAAATGACAAAAATGACAAAAATGACAAAAATGACAAAAATGACAAAAATGACAAAAATGACAAAAATGACAAAGTCTTACATAGTTATCAGAAAATTTCAGAAATTTACCTAAATTATCAAAAATTAACAAAAAATTTCAATTCAATCAAAGATTTACTGGAATTTACAGAAATTTACAACATTAAACAGGCGTTTACAGAAATTTATAGAAATATACAGAAGTTTACAGAAATTTACAGAAATTTACAGGAATTTACAGAAATTTACAGAAATTTACAGAAATTTACAGAAATTTAAAGAAATTTACAGAAATTTACAGAAATTTACAGAAATTTACAGAAATTTACAGAAGTTGATCGAATTTAAAAGAAATTTATAGAAATTTACAGAAATATACCGAAATTTACTGAAATTTACAGAAATTTACATAAATTTAAAGAAATTTACAGAAATTTACAGAAATTTACAGAAATTTACAGAAATTTACAGAAATTTACAGAAGTTTGCAGAAATTTACAAAAAATTACAGAAATTAACAGAAACTTCTAATAATTTGCAGGAAAGATCAGAAAATTAACACTTGAAGTAGTTTGAAAAAAATAGAAAGAAATTTACAGAAACTTAAAGAAATTTACAAAAATTGACAGAAATTCACAGCCATTCACAGAAACCAACAGAGTTTCAGAGGAATTTGAAGAAATTTACAGAAATTTACAGTAACACCAACATTTACGAAAAGTTAACTGAATTTTACAGAAATATACAGATTTTTACAGTAATTTACAAAGTTGTACATAATTTTGAAGAAATTTACAGAAATTTACAGAAATTAACATTAAATTTAAAAAATGTTCAGAAACTTTCAGAAATTTTCAGAAATTTACAGAAAATAACAGAAATTTACAGCAACTAACAGAAATTTACAGAAATTTACAGAAATTTACAAAAATTTACAAAAATTTACTTAATTTTACAGAAATTTGCTGGAATTTATAGAATATGACAGAAAAATTTCAGAAGTTTACAGAAATTTACAAAGATTTTCAGATATTAGCAGAGTTTTACAAAAATTGAAAGAAATTTCAGAACTTTATAGAACTTTTAAGAAATTTACAGACATTTACAGAAATATAAAAAAATTTACAGAAATTTACAGAAATTTACAGAAATTCACAGAAATTTACAGAAATTTACAGAAATTTACAGAAATTTACAGAAATTCACAGAAATTTTCAGAAATTTACAGAAATTTATAGAAAGTTACAGAAATTTACAGAAATTTACAGAATTTTCAGAAATTTACAGAAATTTTCAGAAATTTGAAGAAATTTTCAGAAATTTACAGAAATTTACAGAAATTTACAGAAATTTACAAAAATTTACAGAAATTTACAGAAATTTACAGAAATTTACAGAAATTTACAGAAATTTACAGAAATTTACAGAAATTTACAGATATTACAGGAGTTTTTCAGAAATTTCAAGAAATTTAAAAATATAACGAAGGTTTTCCATTTCAACAAGCAAATTTATAGTTGAAACTGTGAAAAATCTATATATCTACGGTTATTCTTCATTTTTACAAACAAATCGATGGATGAAACTAGGTAAAAACTTTCAGAATTTTGATTCAGAAAAAATATCCGTTATTTTTAATTATTTTCAACTGTCTTGACTTCCTTTTTTGGGCGATCAATAATTGGCAAATTCTTAAAAACGTGTAAAATGCAAATAATTCGACCTCGTCACCACGACGCATAACTCCCGGTCGGCTGATTGTTAGTTATTTTTCACGCTCCCGAATGTTGTCACCGGAAACAGAAAGCCCATCAATCTGATCCGAATAAAATCCCCCGGCAAAATTCTGATAGAGTTAGTCGAGGGTTTTTTTACTGTTGTATCCACTCTCAACTTACCACCATTCATTTTCGGTGTTATCCCCACGATTGTACATTTATTGGCCGCGCATCGTGTCTGGCGACTTCCAATGACTTTTTTTTTTTGTTCGCCCAAAAAAAAAAAAGAACGGCACAGCTCGGTCACAACATCATCGGTGACAGTGGTGATTTTTTTTTATGGATACCACAAAATATTTGCCTCAATATTAATTGGATTTTTTCCCGCTCGCCCAACTGACTGGAGTGAAGCGAAGTCGACCATCCGGGTCATCCGAGAAAAAAAATCGGTCCTCCGATGTTGTCGTCGTTGTCCGCCAGGACACAATTTTTCGGTTCCAATTCGGGTGAATCGATTTTTTAATTGGTATGCAGTTTTTCTTTTTTTTTTTTCTCGCTCGTCAATGGCATGTGCATATCAGCCCGACCCCTAGAGAGTGTGAATGGCTTAAAATGGTGGCCGGCAGATGTGCAAACGAAGAATCCGACAATCATTTGGGTGTTTTTCCCCTCCGGGTGACAGATGCAACTGAAATTATTTCGAATTATCTTTCTGTGGAAGAAAATTGAAAAATGAATTTTGCACATTTTAAAACATATACAAAATTTAAATGAAAATTTTGAAAATGGTAAAGAGGAAACTGGTTGGAAAAATGTATTCTAATTCGTCAAAGTAATAGTCAAATGTTTCAACTTTTACAAACTGTAATCAAAATCCCTGAAAACAGTGCTCCTGTTGAAAAATTCTCAATCAGTAAAATCGAGAAGCGGCCATCAATTGAGTAAAGTGTCTGCCATCAATCGACTGCTTCCTTTGATAAAATGGCACCCAAAAAGAGTCGAGTGAACACAGTGATACAGTTTATCAAAGACCACACCGGCCACAACTTTCGTCCCGTTCAGGTGTATGACGTACTGATTTTTGACGAACGGTTTTTATCTGCTCTTTTTTTTGCGGCGGTATTTCTGATTCCACAAAACTTCCAAAGAACCAACGAAACGGCCGGACATTTCCAAACAACAGCGCAGCCGAGAGAACTTTTTCTGAATCAAGTGAACAGAGTGAAAATAAAAACCTCGGAATGACACAATTCCCTTGATCCCTCGATTGACGGACAATTCAGAAAGAAGTTTAGGGAAGTCCATTCAAATTCAGAAAAAAACCCTAACATTGCATTTTTTCTCATTTCTCATTTCTGATTTCTAATTTGTCATTTCTCATTTCTAATTCCTATTTCTTATTTCTCATTTCTCAATTCACATTTCTCATTTCTTATTTCTCATTTCTCATTTCTCATTTCTCATTTCTCATTTCTCATTTCTCATTTCTCATTTCTCATTTCTCATTTCTCATTTCTCATTTCTCATTTCTCATTTCTCATTTCTCATTTCTCATTTATCATTTCTCATTTCTCATTTCTCATTTCTCATATCTCATTTCTCATTTCTCATGTCTCATTTCTTATTTCTCATTTCTCATTTCTCGTTTATCATTTCTCATTTTTCATTTCACATTTCTCATTTCTCATTTCTGATTTCTCATTTCTCATTTCTCATTTCTCATTTCTTATTTCTCATTTCTCATCTTTCATTTCTCATTCTGAAAATTTTAATTTCTCATGCCTCATGACACATTGCTCATTTTTAATTTTGTCATATTTTTCATTTTTTTCATTTTTGTCATTTTTGTAATTTTTTTTAGTTTTTTGATATTTTTGTCATTTTTTTTAGTTTTTTGATATTTTTGTCATTTTTGACATTTTTGTCATTTTTGTCATTTTTGTCATTTTTGTCATTTTTGACATTTTTGTCATTTTTGTCATTTTTATCATTTTTGTCATTTTTGTCATTTTTGTCATTTTTGTCATTTTTGTCATTTTTGTCATTTTTGTCATTTTTGTCATTTTTGTCATTTTTGTCATTTTTGTCATTTTTGTCATTTTTGTCATTTTTGTCATTTTTGTCATTTTTGTCATTTTTGCCATTTTTGTCACTTTTGTCATTTTTGTCAATTTTGTCATTTTTGTGATTTTTTTCATTTATGTCATTTTTGTCATTTTTGTAATTTTTGTAATTTTTGTAATTTTTGTCATTTTTGTCATTTTTGTCATTTTTGTCATTTTTGTCATTTTTGTCATTTTTTTCATTTTTGTCATTTCTGTCATTTCTGTCATATTTGTCATTTTTGTCATTTTTGCCATTTTTGTCATTCTTGTCATTTTTGTCATTTTTGTCATTTTTGTCATTTTTGTCATTTTTGTCATTTTTGTCATTTTTGTCATTTTTGTCATTTTTGTCATTTTTGTCATTTTTGTCATTTTTGTCATTTTTGTCATTTTTGTCATTTTTGTCATTTTTGTCATTTTTGTCATTTTTGTCATTTTTGTCATTTTTGTCATTTTTGTCATTTTTGTCATTTTTGTCATTTTTGTCATTTTTGTCATTTTTGTCATTTTTGTCATTTTTGTCATTTTTGTCATTTTTGTCATTTTTGTCATTTTTGTCATTTTTGTCATTTTTGTCATTTTTGTCATTTTTGTCATTTTTGTCATTTTTGTCATTTTTGTCATTTTTGTCATTTTTGTCATTTTTGTCATTTTTGTCATTTTTGTCATTTTTGTCATTTTTGTCATTTTTGTCATTTTTGTCATTTTTGTCATTTTTGTCATTTTTGTCATTTTTGTCATTTTTGTCATTTTTGTCATTTTTGTCATTTTTGTCATTTTTGTCATTTTTGTCATTTTTGTCATTTTTGTCATTTTTGTCATTTTTGTCATTTTTGTCATTTTTGTCATTTTTGTCATTTTTGTCATTTTTGTCATTTTTGTCATTTTTTCATTTTTGTCATTTTTGTCATTTTTGTCATTTTTGTCATTTTTGTCATTTTTGTCATTTTTGTCATTTTTGTCATTTTTGTCATTTTTGTCATTTTTGTCATTTTTGTCATTTTTGTCATTTTTGTCATTTTTGTCATTTTTGTCATTTTTGTCATTTTTGTCATTTTTGTCATTTTTGTCATTTTTGACATTTTTGTCATTTTTGTCATTTTTGTCATTTTTGTCATTTTTGTCATTTTTGTCACTTTTGTCATTTTTGTCATTTTTGACATTTTTGTCATTTTTGTCATTTTTGTCATTTTTGTCATTTTTGTCATTTTTGTCATTTTTGTCATTTTTGTCATTTTTGTCATTTTTGTCATTTTTGTCATTTTTGTCATTTTTGTCATTTTTGTCATTTTTGTCATTTTTGTCATTTTTGTCATTTTTGTCATTTTTGTCATTTTTGTCATTTTTGTCATTTTTGTCATTTTTGTCATTTTTGTCATTTTTGTCATTTTTGTCATTTTTGTCATTTTTGTCATTTTTGTCATTTTTGTCATTTTTGTCATTTTTGTCATTTTTGTCATTTTTGTCATTTTTGTCATTTTTGTCATTTTTGTCATTTTTGTCATTTTTGTCATTTTTGTCATTTTTGTCATTTTTGTCATTTTTGTCATTTTTGTCATTTTTGTCATTTTTGTCATTTTTGTCATTTTTGTCATTTTTGTCATTTTTGTCATTTTTGTCATTTTTGTCATTTTTGTCATTTTTGTCATTTTTGTCATTTTTGTCATTTTTGTCATTTTTGTCATTTTTGTCATTTTTGTCATTTTTGTCATTTTTGTCATTTTTGTCATTTTTGTCATTTTTGTCATTTTTGTCATTTTTGTCATTTTTGTCATTTTTGTCATTTTTGTCATTTTTGTCATTTTTGTCATTTTTGTCATTTTTGTCATTTTTGTCATTTTTGTCATTTTTGTCATTTTTGTCATTTTTGTCATTTTTGTCATTTTTGTCATTTTTGTCATTTTTGTCATTTTTGTCATTTTTGTCATTTTTGTCATTTTTGTCATTTTTGTCATTTTTGTCATTTTTGTCATTTTTGTCATTTTTGTCATTTTTGTCATTTTTGTCATTTTTGTCATTTTTGTCATTTTTGTCATTTTTGTCATTTTTGTCATTTTTGTCATTTTTGTCTTTTTTGTCATTTTTGTCATTTTTGTCATTTTTGTCATTTTTGTCATTTTAGTCATTTATGTCATTTTTGTCATTTTTGTCATTTTTGTCATTTTTGTCATTTTTGTCATTTTTGTCATTTTTGTCATTTTTGTCATTTTTGTCATTTTTGTCATTTTTGTCATTTTTGTCATTTTTGTCATTTTTGTCATTTTTGTCATTTTTGTCATTTTTGTCATTTTTGTCATTTTTGTCATTTTTGTCATTTTTGTCATTTTTGTCATTTTTGTCATTTTTGTCATTTTTGTCATTTTTGTCATTTTTGTCATTTTTGTCATTTTTGTCATTTTTGTCATTTTTGTCATTTTTGTCATTTTTGTCATTTTTGTCATTTTTGTCATTTTTGTCATTTTTGTCATTTTTGTCATTTTTGTCATTTTTGTCATTTTTGTCATTTTTGTCATTTTTGTCATTTTTGTCATTTTTGTCATTTTTGTCATTTTTGTCATTTTTGTCATTTTTGTCATTTTTGTCATTTTTGTCATTTTTGTCATTTTTGTCATTTTTGTCATTTTTGTCATTTTTGTCATTTTTGTCATTTTTGTCATTTTTGTCATTTTTGTCATTTTTGTCATTTTTGTCATTTTTGTCATTTTTGTCATTTTTGTCATTTTTGTCATTTTTGTCATTTTTGTCATTTTTGTCATTTTTGTCATTTTTGTCATTTTTGTCATTTTTGTCATTTTTGTCATTTTTGTCATTTTTGTCATTTTTGTCATTTTTGTCATTTTTGTCATTTTTGTCATTTTTGTCATTTTTGTCATTCTTGTCATTTTTGTCATTTTTGTCATTTTTGTCATTTTTGTCATTTTTGTCATTTTTGTCATTTTTGTCATTTTTGTCATTTTTGTCATTTTTGTCATTTTTGTCATTTTTGTCATTTTTGTCATTTTTGTCATTTTTGTCATTTTTGTCATTTTTGTCATTTTTGTCATTTTTGTCATTTTTGTCATTTTTGTCATTTTTGTCATTTTTGTCATTTTTGTCATTTTTGTCATTTTTGTCATTTTTGTCATTTTTGTCATTTTTGTCATTTTTGTCATTTTTGTCATTTTTGTCATTTTTGTCATTTTTGTCATTTTTGTCATTTTTGTCATTTTTGTCATTTTTGTCATTTTTGTCATTTTTGTCATTTTTGTCATTTTTGTCATTTTTGTCATTTTTGTCATTTTTGTCATTTTTGTCATTTTTGTCATTTTTGTCATTTTTGTCATTTTTGTCATTTTTGTCATTTTTGTCATTTTTGTCATTTTTGTCATTTTTGTCATTTTTGTTATTTTTGTCATTTTTGTCATTTTTGTCATTTTTGTCATTTTTGTCATTTTTGTCATTTTTGTCATTTTTGTCATTTTTGTCATTTTTGTCATTTTTGTCATTTTTGTCATTTTTGTCATTTTTGTCATTTTTGTCATTTTTGTCATTTTTGCCATTTTTGTCATTTTTGTCATTTTTGTCATTTTTGTCATTTTTGTCATTTTTGTCATTTTTGTCATTTTTGTCATTTTTGTCATTTTTGTCATTTTTGTCATTTTTGTCATTTTTGTCATTTTTGTCATTTTTGTCATTTTTGTCATTTTTGTCATTTTTGTCATTTTTGTCATTTTTGTCATTTTTGTCATTTTTGTCATTTTTGTCATTTTTGTCATTTTTGTTATTTTTGTCATTTTTGTCATTTTTGTCATTTTTGTCATTTTTGTCATTTTTGTCATGTTTGTCATTTTTGTCATTTTTGTCATTTTTGTTATTTTTGTCATTTTTGTCATTTTTGTCATTTTTGTCATTTTTGTCATTTTTGTCATTTTTGTCATTTTTGTCATTTTTGTCATTTTTGTCATTTTTGTCATTTTTGTCATTTTTGTCATTTTTGTCATTTTTGTCATTTTTGTCATTTTTGTCATTTTTTTCATTTTTGTCAATTTTGTCATTTTTGTCATTTTTGTCATTTTTGTCATTTTAGTCATTTTTGTCATTTTTGTCATTTTTGTCTTTTTTGTCATTTTTGTTATTTTTGTCATTTTTGTCATTTTTGTCTTCTTTGTCTTTTTTGTCATTTTTGTCATTTTTGTCATTTTGTGTTATTTTTGTTTCAATTCTATTTCATTTTTCTGTCTTTTCTCGAAATGAATCTCTTGTGAATTTTTTAAGTTTATTGTCATACCATAATATGTTGGAAATCTTTTTCTTGTTGTATCAACATTTCGATTTTGAAAATTTAGCATTTTCAGGGATTTATTCTAAGTTGAATCGAAAATATTAGTTTTTTTTTATCTGTGCGCTAATTTCTTAGCCTTCAAAGTCTCGTTTCAACAGGTTTATCTCCTTCATGCTTCCGATTGTGTTATTTGGATGTTTTTCATTGAACCACACTACGACCAATTGGAAATGTCACGTTTTGGAACGTCGAGCCTGACCCAAAGTCCCAAATCTTCCATCACACATCGTCGGATTTGGGCAGTTTTTTCCGCGTTTTTTTTCTGATTCCTCCCCATACCATCACCCAAACTGATCCAAATACCACTGCCAGGCATCGGTTGGGGGCCGGAAAAGCGCATCGGAAATTTTTGTCTTCCTCAAGTGCTTCGACAACTGCGCGACGCAATAACGCTGAAGCGACCACCACCAGGACCAGGACCAAACCAGACTTTATGTGCAGTATCGGATCCGGCCGGGATTTGATAACGACCGCTTTTGTGGGTTGCGGGAACGAGGTTACCCGCATATTTCGGGGCCCCAAAATATGGCAATCAACTCATCCATAGTGGATATGATTTGATGTAGCCGGCAGGGTCCTCTGTGTGCTTCTGGCGGGGACAACATCTGCTTGGAACTGCTTCCAGGGGAGGCAAAAAAATGACGGTCGCCACACTACTCCTTTGGTTTGTGGTCGGTGCCAGAAAAATTTCGACATGAAGTTGTCTGGCGCTTGGCACACGGTAGTCTCAATAATGGTGGTCTCGCCGATTGATTCGTTAGTACAAGCTGTGTCTAGTCAAAAAATTTCTATGTTTGATGAAAAAGTCTATATAAAAAAGTCCAACTGTAAAGATGGAAATCTAGCCAAGCAATTTGGATGACATTCATCTGAGCTCTTGTCTCAGCATGTCCTGAACTTTGAATTATAAATTCTGATATCTGTATTTAGAAATTCGTCCTGATGACTGTCCTCAATTGAACAATATCCATACCAAACGGTGGTCAAGATTTGATGAATAGCGTGTAATGAACATAACTCAAAAAGCTTCCATATCGCATTCACCACATTGAAGGCCAACAAACCTAGCAAAGGAAAGAGCCATTCTTGACTGGTTTTCTACTTAATCCGGAACATTTTACATTAAAGTCAAAAGGATCTTTCGGTTTGTTCTTTGAAGACGTTCTCGAGACAAAAAAGCGTAGGTTTTCTTTGAGTTTTTTTTCATTTCTCAATCTTTAATCCCGACCAAGCGCAGCCGGTTGGCAGAAAGAAATTGCAGAAAATTAGGTGACAATTGTTTGCCCTTGCTTGGGCCGGGTTCGACCGAACCAGAACGAATCAAATTATGTGAATTAGATTTATTTTTGTCCATCCTTCGGAAACGTCATAAGATTGCTGACAGTTCAATTTGGTTAGCTTTTATTTCTCGGTTTCTTGTTTTTGGCCACACGTTTTCATTTTTGGCGGTGGCTTTCGGAATCCAAAATTGACATGTGGTTAGCGTTATTTGAAAATGGAAAAAACGTGTAGTAACGTAGTAAACGTTTTTTTTTTATTTTGATACTAGGAATTTAAAAAAAAAATATTTTTTGCATATTTTTTTGTGTCTACGACAATGACTGTTTAATTTAAGTTACGTTTAAAAGTTTCCAAAACTATAAATTTTGAAAAATGGGTAGATTATCTCTTCATTTCTGAAATCGGTTGAGAAAAAAAGGGATATAGCGGTTTTTATTCAGGATTCTTAAAACGACACTCCAGGTACTCTAACGGGTAAAAGTTTCTTGGACATACATACATATTTCTATTTAAAAACATGTACTTCCGCCCAAGTATCAATCAACTAGTGTATCAATCAAATCAACCAATGCAGTACCACGCCTCCCACTTTGTGTGGGGAAAATTCTGCAGCAAACGTAACTTTTTCCACAATTCCTGTTCCTGCAAGCCACCACACCAGCACTTCCTGCCGATACCCAACACATTTTTTGCCAATCTCTTGGTCCTGCCCAAAATTCGGAGCCCACTGGGTTGCGGTACTTCCAATTGCCCAGCCATCTCCCCCGCCTCCAATCCGCCAGCCCTGTTGGGTCAGCAAGTAGCAACTTTTAACCACTTTCCACCCACTCAAACTCACTCTCTACATTCTTCCCCACCGTCAGTAGTAGCTCCGATGACCAAAAACCATAGCTTGTAGGTACCAATGCGCCAAAAATTGCATTTTTATATTGCACCATCTCCGGAACGCTTTCGGTGTTACTTGACGGTTATGCCATTTTTTTCCTGGTTCTGTTTCGAATTTCTCTCTCTTTCTGCTGGAACAAAAGTTCCGTGATTGAAATCATCCCCCCTTTCCCCGGCTGCCGTTGTTGTTGATGTTGTTGGTAGAAGGTAGCTACTGATTGTTGTTTGAAAGTTGTACAGTGGCTGCAGTTGTTATGAAGGGAAGATGGGTTTGGAAAAAGGGTTGGGAAAATGGCGGCAGGTAAATCGACACTACATACATTATGCATTTCGTAGATCTGTACCCCGCCCTCCCCCTTTAAGGTGAAATCCCAGGATATGCATTCTTGCTTGCATACATACAAACATGGATGCAGTGCATTCAAATTCAGCCCCGGAGCGGAAATGCATTTAACGGGCAATCGAGACAGTTCTAGGGGCCAGCGGTGGTCAATAAAATCATTTTTCACTAAGTAAATAGCCAGAATCTTTTCAAACAGTTAAGAATCCAGAATTTTGTTCCTCAATCTTAAGTATCTTGAAAAAGAACACTGCTGGCTCAAATCTCTAAGGTATGCCAAAATTAATTAGCCGAAACTTGTTTTGAAAAAAAAACAAAAGGCAGCTGCATTAAAACTCTGGATAAGCTGGAGTGAAAATCTTGGAATGATAGAAAGAGCTTTAAATATAAGAACTTTGTCTGAATATAGTCAAAACTATAATAAAACAGCGCCAAATTAACATTCAAACCAAGAGATATTCACATTTTAAAGAAAAATATGTGTGTGTTTTTACAGCAAACAATATTTACGAAGATCGGCTTCACAATTATAAAACATAACAATGTTGGACCAATGTAAACTTCGTGTGAAAAATTTAAATTTTTGTTTTTTTTTAAACCTTTTACATTACATGTGAACAAACCATAATCTTAACTTGAGACTTAAAAAACAATTTGATGTTACTATTTTTTTTTTAATTTTTAGCCTTTTTGTCAGCGAGTTTAAAAGCTGCTTAACCGTGGATGAAAATAAAAATAACTGCAGAATGCTTCGATGCATAGCCAATGATTTCGATTGTTTATGATACCTTGGCAAGAACATTTTAAAGAATTATTTAAAACGCTAGCATGCAAAACCGAGTTGGCTTTCATTAGATTCCAAGTGTTTATTTTAAAACAGATTAGAACTTTTTCTATGAAATACTAGGCTTCTACTAATACGCTCAAAAATCAAATTTCAGAACAGACGAAAACAATAATTTGCAAAATATTTCAGAATCAATCGTAGAATCGATATGTGAGAATTTAGGTTCCCATAGAAATTTTCATACAAACTTAAACCTCGATGCTCTAATTACTGGAAACCAAAAGTCAATGTATCATATCAAACTTCTGCTTTAACTCAGAATGAAAAATGGTTCAAAACGTCAAAGGCAGATTAACACGTAAAAAAACGAAGAAATCGTTCTGAAATTGTTAATATCACTAGAAAATATATAAAAACAGCTCAAATCCATTAAATGCTAAGGCATCGGTCGCGTAATTTAATAAAAATCTACATAAAATTTGAAAATAGTAAACATTAACGATCATAATAGAATTGAAAGGTAATAAAAGCTGGAGCTGGGTATACAAATGTGGATATTCCATAATTAGTGTTTTACGATGCGTTTTAGCGTTTCATGGAAAAAAAGTAGTTAAACTAGAATAAAAGTTGCTTCAAAATTTCAAAAAAAAAGTAGGATAGAGTAGGTTATGATAAGAAGTTATGCAAAACCTCGTGAGGCACCCAACAGAGATGTCAGTTGATTTTTTTTATAATTAGTGCCAAAAGATTTGCCCCCAATTAACGCCTAATAACGTTTTTGTCTAATAAGATACGAAGTTACGGTCTTCAACAAAGTTGTTAAGGGGAAAATTGGCACAAAAACAATGAGCTTAAAAATTCTGCAAAAAATCAAGGATCAGTTTTCTAACCAAACGAAGCTTTTTAGACCCCAGGGATTGAGAAATTCAAAAATGACCAAAAATCGAATCGTTCTAATAAACATACATATTTCCATTTGTTGTTTACCTAAAGTCCACTACAAAAATATGCACATACGCTTATTAGGGTGGCAATAGATGTATGGCAAAAATAACAGGGTCGAATTTTGAAAACCTCCTTAGACATTTTTGAAGATCAGCAAAAAACTGACCTGTGCAAAATTTAAGCTTAATCTGAGTTGATTCAGGGGTGCCTCAATGCGCATAAGATTTCGGTCTTTTGACCCTCAAAAATCACCATAGGGGGGCAAAATTAAATCACAAAAATCGAAATTTGAATTTTGATCCCAAATGACTTAAGAATGCATAAAATGACAAAGTTTGGTGCTATCTCAAGAAAAAAAATGTTTGGACAAAATCGAATTTATGGGACTTATACGTTTTTCTGAAACCCGCTTTGGTCCAAAAATTTTTAGAGATAATAACAGATCTCAACGTTTCAAGCATCTTGAAGTAAACTAGCATCCAAATCAAAATTTCGATTTTCCCGATTTCCTTTTGTCGTCCCTTCTAACGTGATTTTTGAAACTTTGAAGTTAATTTTTAACAAAAATATTTTTTTCGAAATGACACCAGATTTCGTCATTTCATGCATTTTTAAATCATTTGGCATCAAACTAAAATTTAGGTTTTTCCAATTTCCTCTGGTCCCCCTTCAAGGCACCCCTAAATCAAATCCGATTGAGCTGAAATTTTGCACCGGTCAGTTTTTTGGGTCTATCTACAAAATGAATTCGGTCGGGTTGCGAAATTCGACATAATTCATTTGGCTGCCAACCCCAATGCTTATGGTCATAGTTTTTTCTTGCACTTTCTCACGGAAAATGATTTTTTCATGAAATACCAATAAGTCACTTATACGCAACCAATTTGCAATTTACCTCCTTTTTAATACATTCATGACTTGAAATACATTTTCCTTATTTGTGAAGTTGCCAAATTGCCAAAATTATGCCAAATTAAGAGTTCTGGAGAAAATGCTATAAATTTTGTTGAATGCGATAGAGATTTACATAAATCCTAAATCAGGAATTTTGTGAAACGTTCGCGAACCAGGTTTTGAAACTGTTCGATTATTCTCAGCTCTTTTTTTTATTTCCTCAGCTGAAATTGCTTTAATATATATGAATAAATTATGAAATTACAGCTTTAGGTCCACTCTTAAACTTGGCATGTTCTTTGGTCATTTTGGGTTTGGTTGCTCACAAATAAACAAAAAAAATATTTTCAAAAAAAACCTTTTTTTGAACAGTCAGAACACGAAGGATTTTTTTAATAAATTGTTTTGCCAAATTATAAAACTCTTTGAAAAACTCTAACTATGAACATTCCTTTAACAGCTGCATAAAATTAACAAAAATTGGTTAATGAAGAATCGGAGAACAAATGTAAAACTTGAAGGTGAATTTCACCTCAAGAATTGATGATGAATATGATAACTTTCGGTGGAAACCATTTTAAAAATTAATTGAATTAGAGTCCAGCATCACTGTTGTCCATCAAAATTGTGTTTATATTGCAAAACTTTTTGATTTCGATGCAAATTACAAATATTTGAATTTTTATCTGCTTGTTCTATTTTTAAATTTGGTCGAAACAAATTTGAAATCCTTCTTTTGTCATTTGGAGTAGAAACATCTCGAAAGAAAGGATAATAAAAAATAATTCAAATTTTCGATAAATTGGAACCAATTGAACAAAAGCTTGTATGCAACGAACTTGCATACAATCTTCATTGCAAAAAATATAGAAAATTCGAGTTATTAGGATAAAAAATTTAAAAAACACTCGAAAGAGGATAAAGTTTCTGTCATTTATTGTTTCACTTCCACTTTTTCAAGTTTTGGAAAAATTATCAAATTTCGGAAAAATTATCAAATTTTTCTTTAAAATATCTAAAACTTTATTTATTCTTCATGAAAATTAATAAAATCAAAACCTAAAAAAATCATACAAAGAATATAAAAACTTCGGGTATGATTTCTAGCATGCTTGTCCAACACCTCGCAAACAGAACAGAGCAGAGAACGAATTACACTTTTATCATTTCGGTTTCCGAGTGCACTGCTCAGCCGATCAACGTTCACTTATCTTTTTGCCGAGTGCGCCCGATTGCGGTTGCTCTGACGGTCGGGTGGACGTCGCTCGCTCTAAAGAAAAGAGAAGGAGCTGGCAAGAAAATTGTGCTCTAGCGACGCTGCTGTGCCGCTCAGTGTATCAAACTAGAAAGATTTCAATGCAGGAATGTTTTCTTCAAAAAAGCCGTTATGCAGTGCGGAACAGTGCATCAGTTGAAGAGGTCCAATGTAGGTTTATGTATGAACTATTTTTGTACGTAGCCGGGCCGGGCCTTCCTGGCAAATTATTTGAAAAACATGGTGAAAACCGGGCAAATAATCTGAAATACTCCATTCCATAAACCAAGCAATATCCGGCCAAATCTGAGGAAATTCCAGACATTCATCTAGTGAAGAAAAACGACTTATATTTTTTTTGTCGCAACACATCAGCAGTGTCAAATTTATGTTTAAAGCATACAAAGTAAAGTTTTGGTTTGATGTTTGATGAAAAAAACTTTCACAAATCCAATTTTTGACAAACAATTTAAAACTGAATTCGATTTTCTTGTTTCATTTTCCAAATAATGTGGATGAAACTGGGCAAAATCCAAGTAGTTTTTTCACAATATCCGGGCATCCGCAAATTGCTGTTTACTTAGGTTTATGTGCTCTTGATATCGTACGTGGGAAGCATTAATTTACAAAAGCAGCAATTCGAAAAGTAACATTTACTCAAATTATCCAAAAATCTTTGCCTTTTAAACAAACCGTGAACATTACGCAAGAATCTGGGACAAATTTAAGTAATAAAACTTCAAAACTTTCACAAATAGTAAAATTTAGGATTTATCTTCCTTAACCGCTACGCTTTTGATATTTTTCGACCGAAGAAAGCTATCGTAGCTAATCATTTGTCCTGGTGCAAAACATCAATCTAGAGGAACTCGCTTAGGAATGAAAAGATAGGTGTTTTGGGCAAAGTTGTTAATTTGCATATTTTGATATAAAATTTAAAGGCGAGAGACTTAAAAATAGCGCGATAATAACAATAACTTTTTGTAGTGCATTTTTCAAGTATTTTTTTTTTATTCAACCGTTATCTTCTTGGGTTAAGATTGTAGAACTTTGATATGTTAAGCAAAGTTGTGTATTTTGTTGAGATAAATAACTTTGTAGAAGAAACTTAAGCTCTAATATGCTAAACAAGAAAGTTATGATTTATATCTCGCTATTGGTGGACTTCTAAACTTTATATTTCATATAAAAATATGCGCTTTATTATACAGAACAATGTTGTCGAAAACACCAGCATTCTATCTTAACTACCTTTGGCGTTATTAATTAAGTTCCGTTAGATTTATGTTCTGCATTGTAAATTCTGACGCACTTCCAAACATCGATCCAGACGCAACCGATGAAGGCAAACCGAGTTTTCTGTAAAGCTTCTCTATCGCCCGAGTGCGAACGAATTTATCTGCACTTCATCAGTTTGCTTGCTTCTCTTGCCCACACTTGGGTGGACGCTTGGTCGCTCTGGAGGTAACGGAGCATTTTTTTTAAAGATTCTCCGTTTGGGAGAGCACAGCGAAAAAAATACACGCTCTTACTCTGAACGGGCAAATCTGAGGAGCGATGCCAAGCATGATTTCTAGTATATATGTAGTTTTGATTGATTTACATACTCCCCTCTGGCTCTGATGATCTAAAATGTGATCTTATGTTTTCAAATTATTATTCCTCAATACAAATCAGGCTTAACAATCACATCCCGAAATTAAACGGAAATTCTTTGTTTGGGATTTTTTTGAGAAAACCTACTAATTTTAATTCAGATTTATTATTAGGCAGATGTCCACTTTTCAAAACCGGTTAAAAAAATACAGAATCAGAACATTTGTTGGTAGCATGAGACCAACTTAACTAAGGTACAGAAATATCAGAGCTCTGGGGTCAAATAAATATGATCAAAATAAAATTAAAGAAATATAAATCATAACAAGCATAATTTGTAATCAAAATCAAGAATTTTTTTCGATCTTGGAATCATTTTTTTTAAAGGCCCATTTACACTTCTCGTGAAAATCAACGTGGAAAATCTCAATAATTCTACAACGCGACGAAACTTGGTTTTGTAACATAGTGGAATCGATGGGAAATTTTTGAAAAATGAAATTTCAGCCGGATTCATTCCTTAAAACCTGATAGAACTGTTTTTATTCCAATCCCCCGCCATGGTGAAATCTCCGCGGTGAAGTTTTTATTGACTAACTCTGACTGGATTTCATCTTTCAACCAACCGCGTTTTAGAGTTATTCATCAAAAAATGTTTTCTCACATTCTTTTTCATACGAACTGTAAACCGGGCTTAAGGAAGGAAAATATAAAAGTCACTTACCAGAGTTTGAGAAATGCTAATAATGATTTTTTTTTTTAACATTTTAATTAGTTACCTTTTCTCAAACAGCCCTGGTTTTCGAGATTCAAGTGCTAATCTTTAATGAGAGAATAATATCGTTTTTGAATTTTTGGGAATATTGTACAAAATTTGCCAATTTATTCAAAACAACGATCTTCTATCAAAAATCATATCTCTTCAAAACGGCGGGTAATTTTGTTTTCTGTCAGATGACTTCATCAATTTTATGTTTTAATGTTTTCCTGGCTCTGTACATTTTTTATTTTGTAGAAATTTTTAATTGAAAACTGAATTATTTTATAAGCAGATAACTGCAAAAAATTGAGCAGTTTTTAACCCTTCGTTTCATGAAGTAGCAAATTTGCAACGATTAATGTATGGAAAAAGTGAAAAATCGTATTTTTTTTATTTATTTTTTTTTTTGATGTACTAAACATTTCCAACTGTTAAAAATGATTTTTTAGCTAGATAAAGATAAAGATAAATGTCCATCTCGCATGTTGCAAAAGCCACGGAATCAGTGATATCAGAAATAAGTGACTACTAATGTTTGGAAATATCGCATTGGCATTGCTATCGCATGTCTTTTAACAATAATGCTCATCTAGTCTTTACCTTGTAATTTCAAGTTACACTGTCGGAATCATTTTTCCACTAACATATCACTGGTTAAATGTCAAGACCCATTTCTGAGTTGTGTATTTAAAATCAAACCGTTCTAAACACAAAAGTAAAATCATCATAAGAAAAACAATATAACAAACTTTGAGGCCCAATCAAAAAAAGAATTGCAGTATTAAAAGGGGGAAAATATCATGTTGAAATTCAGAAAATTTTTCGAACAATTTAAAAAAAAGATGTTTCAAAACCAATGAAAAGGGCGTTGTACTCTGCTATATATTCGGGCGATATTCGAACTAAATTCTACGATTTTCAGACAACCGAGTCAGACAGGTCTTTTCCAAAAATTTGCATACAATGTCCGGGCAACCCAGTGTAAAACAAATTAAAATCTGGAACGCTGGTCTAGAAAAAACAGGCTTCAATCATACATTTTAAACTAAAGTCTAAGAAGACACGAGGGACTTGTGATATAGCTCAGTTGGCAAGTCTGTTATCTCCTGAGCCGATGTCCGCGAGTCCGAGCCCAAGAGTTAACATCGAACACAGTTGTACGGTTGTACCGGATAAGTTTTTCAATAACGATCCGCCAACTGTAACGTTGATAAAGTCGCGAATACCATAAACATGATAAAACGACTATAAACGAAACAACAACAAAATCTAAGAAGACACATAAAAAATATGTCTTGCAACGAAACTCAAGGGGGCTTATTCTGCGACGCGAGTGACGTGACTCACGAAATTTCACTTGTTCGTCCTGACTGGTTTAGCAAAGAAATTTGTGTATCGATGAGTTCTGAAGACCAATAGCAGCCCATACGAACGAAAATTTCGAAGCCAAGAGAGGCTATTTAAGCCAGCAAAACGATATGCGATCGCGTCGCAGAATAAGCCCCAAGATTCTGTTAACTCTACGATATAAAGCCACAACATTAGAGTGTCCATTAGGCCGAGATATCTCCCGGGAATTTCTGGGAATGGAAACATAAAAAGGCTTCAAATGTAGCTCCCCAAATAGAGCATTCGAAATCATTCAAATTCGATGGGAAAAATTGAAATTGTATCTTCTATTAGTTGAAACATTGAAAAACTATTGAAAAATTTCTATTTAAATGAAAATTTAAAAAAAAAATATTCCAAAGACACACGCTCTTGAATATTTCCTTCGAATCTTTTAATTGACGGTGTTGAGTATTTTAAACGCTTGTTTTGAAAAGTTCGAAACCTTTAGTAAGCCAATATGAAATTGATAAAAGACTCATTCAAGTATGCATGAAAGTTTTGGATGCCTCGGTAGTTTATTACCCTCAATTATAAATAATGTACAGCCACATATCAAACTAAACTCCAATAATGAACTTTCTTTGAGGTGGAATTATCGGTATAAGATTCTATGCCGGACCGGCATTAACAAGCTTTCTAATAACTGGCATTGTCCTCCCAGCGGAACCGCATTGCATATGTCTGAAAGAAACCAAATAACACATATCCTATATCCTATCACAAGACAAAGCAGGATGTAAACATTCAGCCTGCAAGAATATTGTCGAATGATTGACCGAACTCTGTGTGTGTAAGTAAACCAGCATTAGAAAAAAAAACATTCTTCGTTTCCAATCGACGCGACGGCAAAAAACCACCAACCAAGATGAGCTGCGCCTGTGTATGTATACCAGCCTGCAATAGAAAACAGTTTCTAGTTTCCCATTCCCACCCCACCCCATCCCATGCTCACCTCTTTCCCATCAAAGAAAAAGGAGGATGAAACAATAAATCTTCGTTTGCTAACCGACTCAGATGGAGCACTGGGTAGGTTATTGGACTGGCAAGCCGAGAAGACATTGAGAAAACCGGAAGCTGCTGAGACGACAAAGAGAGTTGCCGGTAGTTTCAAGCGAAACCCTAATCTCTTTCTCCGAGATGCCGCAAATAAGCTGGGTGTATCGTCTACAACCGTGCATCGAGCCAAAAAACGAGCCGGACTATCGACTTACAAGAAGGTAGTGACTCCAAATCACGATGATAAACAAAATATGACGGCCAAAGCGCGATCCCGGAGGCTGTACACGACGATGCTGACGAAGTTTGACTGCGTGGTAATGGACGACGAAACCTACGTCAAAGCCGACTACAAGCAGCTTCCGGGACAGGAGTTTTATACGGCAAAAGGAAGGGGAAAGGTAGCAGATATTTTCAAGCACATAAAACTGTCAAAGTTCGCGCAGAAATATCTGGTTTGGCAAGCCATATGTACCTGTGGGTTGAAAAGCAGCATTTTCATAGCTTCCGGGACTGTCAACCAAGAAATTTACGTGAAAGAGTGTTTGAATAAACTGTGTGTGTTGCCTTTCCTGAAGAAACACGGCTGTTCCGTACTGTTTTGGCTGGATTTGGCATCTTGCCATTACGGTAAAAAGGCCATAGAATGGTACGCCGCCAACAACGTGCAACGTTTCCCAAGAACAAGAACCCTCCCAACACGCCAGAGCTCCGCCCAATTGAGAAATACTGGACTATTGTCAAGCGGAACCTAAAGAAGGTTAAAAAAAACTGCTAAGGACGAGCAGCAGTTTAAGGCAAACTGGCTTTCTGCTGCGAAGAAGGTGGACAAGGTGGCTGTACAAAATCTGATGGCAGGGGTTAAGCGTAAGGCCCGGTAATTCGGATTTGGAAAAGCGGAAGCCTAACTGAATGTTTTTCTTGAATTTTATACTTATTGAACTTGAAAAAATAATTTAATTTGATTTTTTAAATAAACGATTTTACCGATTTACACGCGTTTTCCCTTGACCAAATTTTTACCGTATCACCCTTTAGGATGAAAACCACATATAGTGTTTTTCTTGTTTCGCTTGAATTACATAAGTGGCCATGCTTAATTTTGAATCAGAGCTCGCCACTTTATGCCAGTAGTGCTTCTCCAATAATATCATCTTTGGAACAGTACGATTTTCATCATTTTCGGCACAGAGATTTGCTAAGTAAGCATTGAATATTTGCAACTTCTTCTATGGGTGTAGACTTTTCACAGGAACCGAATTTGAGAATCTCTGCCCGTGGAGGCTCCCGGCCACAACAAAGATAACGACTGGCTGGCTGACTGGCTAGTTGGGCTCTGCCGCCATCAGTGCACGTGGATGTGTATAAATATGCGGATAAACATCCGCAGCTGCCACCGATTGTGTGTATTTTCGTTCACGCGGATTTTTCACGTTGCTGTCCGAAAGCCCGATCGACGCTTGACTGGAGCAACCTTTCAGCCGAGGATTTAGTTCCCCCACATCTCCCCCTTCCTTTGGTTCTTACCAGGTCTCTGGTGTTGGTGTTACGGTTATTCTTTTGCTTCTCTTGCTTTTTTTTTGTTTTGCTGCACCCAATTCGTATGCAACGCCATGCTTGTTTTTCAATTTGGTTCAAATTTACCCGATAGCTTGCGTTTTTCCGGGCTCAAACAGTATTTCGGGCCAGGAAGTTGTGAGCATTCTGAATACTTTATAACTGTCCTTGTTAAGAATTAGTGCAGGATTTTTTTTTTTAATAATACCGTATAATACCAAAAAAAACTTAGATGAAGGAGCACCGCTCAACCGAAACGTAGATTTTTTTTTCAATTTTTAACATTATTTCTTGAATTCAATTTTTTTCAGTTTTTGATATAAAAATTCACTGCTAAGTGAGTCATATTTTCAGAGTCCCTGAACATCGTAATAAGTATATTATAATAATAATGGATGCAGTTGCACCTGAACTGCAGCACGCTTCTTCAGTTCAATTTTGCATCGAAAATCTCTTCCAGTCGTTCCACAATAATTCTCCTCCCCCTTTTCATCGGCATAATTTCCTTCGCTGCAATTTGGGAATGAGGAATACGGATGAAGCGCTTTATTATTGTTATTGCCGTCATTATTCAGCAATGAAAACTGACGGCTCTGCGGAATGTGATCAAGTGTCAAATTATGGGAAATATTTTCAATAAGCTATTTGCACCCAAACGGAATGCACCCGACCGTATTATGGGGGAGACTCTTTCTCTCTCTCTCTTGTTGGAGCGCAATGTTTGCCTGATTGAGTGCTGGCGGAAAATATCCTCCGAGGTGTCCATCAAAGGGTGAATCGTTCGCACTTTTAGTGACACCTGGCAAGCCTGATCGCTTTCGGGCAGCATCTGCGACTGACAGGCAGCAATTAAAATCAATCTTAAGCACCTTTTTTTAATTTTGAATATTTCAGTAAGCATCAGAAATAAAAATTCAGTCAGAATAGCTTTCGTTGTAAAATATTCAACAGTGTGGAAAAAGTAATATTTGGCTAAATTAATAATATTTTTGAATTTTTCTATTAAATTTAAGATACTTTTTAAGTTGACCTTGTATAAAAACTAGAAGGATTTCGGAAATAATGTACATACATATGTACCTATGTGAAATGTGTCAAATAAAATCATCACAGAATTTTAATAGACATGTTCTCAACATTTTTTGTCATTTTGATACTAATGTCATGGGTTGCTTAGATTGACCCAAATGATCCGACTTATTGTTATGCGCTTCAGGCTAAAATTAGGGCATATAGTCAAAGTCACTGGCCCTTAACCCGAGCTGTTCGTGAAGCAGCTCAAGTAGAAAAAGAAGAAGAAGGCTAACATTGATCCTATGCCTAGTAGCTTTCATGCCAAATTTGGGCCAGATCGATCACAGGAAGAGGTCGTTCAACGAGCCTGAAGTTTGTATGGGATTTTGAGACATTTTGATCGGGAGCAACATGATAAACAAGTTTTTCATCAATAACTTTGGTACCCTTCAACCGATTTCTTTGAAATACGGTTTTCCTTAAAGCTCAAATTATAGAAAAATGTTTCATCCTAAGTCCACATTTCGATAAAAGTTTAGATAAAAAAGTTATTAAGCTTCAGAAACGGACTAACTTTTCGAAGGATTATGAAAACTGTTAATGAGCCGTCAAAATGTTCGACTGCCAAGACCGGAACAGTCAATTTAAAATGCATGCATTTCGTCAAATAATGACTGATTTCAACCATTTTTGTTGCGTTGGATTGCAAAATATTTACATTATCCAAATATTTGGTTGTGAATAATATTCATATTATGGCTCTGAGATGACAAAAGGTAAAACGACGTTTTTCTAATTGATGTTATGAATTTCAGTCGTCCAAGAAAATTATATTTCCAGGACATAAAAATTCAGAATTGAAAATCAAAGACCAACTTAATAAAAATATTTAAAAAATTTAAGTAGTTTGAATTTCGATAATTTTATGTGAAAACAAAAAAATACTATAATATTTGTAAATTTATTTAAAAATTCAAATATTGTATGAAAATAAAAAATATAAGTTTTTTTTAACATTTTAGAAGGAAATTTGTTTAATAAAAATGTCATACTATTGTCAAACATTGTTTTAATGTTAGATTTAGTACATCGAAGTGATTATCCAAACACCCCCAACCAATTTTGTTTTATGAATGCATACCACTTTAGTTCTACGAAAAACTTTGCCGTTTAGAAAACAATGTTTCCTTTTTTAAATTTGCATAACCACATGGGCTAAAAATCTAATTTCAGTACTTCTCGGCTGCAAATACCTACCGAAAGTTGATTTGTTGTCGTATTTCTGAACCCCGCCTTAAGACGTGGTTGCAATCTTCGAACATAGGATCATATTATTTTCTAAAAATAATTGATTCAAAATGATGGTAAGTCTTAAACCAAACCATCAATAGCTGTTTTAGATTGCAAAACACAAGGACCTTATGATTTGGATTTATGCTGATTTTAGTAAACCTAAATCGTCTATAGGCAGAAATTATTTAAAAAGAAAAATTTTGTGTTTTATGGAATAATAAATTTTAAACTGACTTGTATTACTTAGAAAGGTAGTTACAATTTTTTCAATTATATTTTCGTTAATCCTTTTTAACATGAACTATATTTAAAAATCATATACTTTTAAATGAAGATTTTCATGTTTCAATTCAATGACCTTCAAATGAATCGTAATTTAAATGACACACTCTTTTTTGCAAGTCCAGATTTCGACAAAAAGAATATCAAATCTCCATTCTTTTTCTTCAAAAAAAAGAAATACATATATTTCTTCTGCTTAAAGCGCACATGCTTTGATTTTTCTATCTATCAATGATTTCATAACTGTCTAACAATTATACTTTGAATTGCATAACTTGCTGAAATGCCAAAAATTATACATGGAAAAATAAAAACTAAAGAATTCAAAAATCCATTTAAATTTTACTTGAGCTGTAATCGTAAACAACAAAAATTTATCATAGTAACAAATTTTAATTATAGTTGCCTTTTTCGGTTTTTTGTTGTTTAAAATATTTTGATAATCGATAGCAAATCATGAACCCAGGATCAAAATTAAAACAATATTTTAACAAAACTTAGATTCTAAAATAGAGCGAATATAAGAATTTGAAAAAAAAAGAAATAGAATGTTGTTTTCAGTATCACAACTCAGATTTTGAATTCATAATCTGCCATCATTGAAAAATTAATTAAGAAACTATAAAATGACTAATACAGTGAGCGAAATAAGAATAGCACCACTATGTGTTTTGCTTGTTAAAATATGAATGATGTAAAGTTACGAAAATTTCCTTCCACAGATTGTTCTGTTTTGCTTAATGGATAAATCAAACATAAGTTTACTTTTTTTGGACGTAGCAATTGGCGTTCAGGACCAAAAATGTGAAAAAAGGGGTGCGGAATAAGAATAGCACCACTTGAGTTTTTCAAAAAAAAAACAATTTTTTTTTGAAAATTTACTGTGTAAGGGTGAATAATAATGCTTCTTAGATTTATTTGAATAGATAACTGCATTTTAGGAGTTTTCCAGAATTATAAAGGTTTTCCAATGTATTAAAAGGGGGTTTTAAGAGATGCTCCTCTAGCGTTAAGGAATTTGATATTTGAGCTATAAAACTTTATCACCCCTTTTTCACATTTTTGGTTCTCAACGCCAATTGCTACCTTCAAAAAAAGTAAACTCATGCCTGATTTACCCGTTAAGCAATTCAGAACAATCTGTGGAAGAAAATTTTCGTTATTTTCAATCATTCATATTTTAACGAGCAATACACATAGTGGTGCTATTCTTACTTCGCTCACTGTATAATTAAATTCATAGGTGTGTACATGTGTTCATTTTCAATTCAGATCACAATTTTAATTTTGGTTCCGATTTTTAGATTTATAAATTCAAGTTAGAATAAGCTTGCCAAAATTTTTCGCGCACGAGTCCGGGCCGTTTAAATTCGGGCATTTGATTTAAAAAATTCCAACCATAAAATCCGGGAATAATGTGGACAAATTTGGTCGAAACCTAGGTATCACCCAACAAATCGAAAAAAGGCTTGTAAGAAACCTTTTATGGAAATTTAAATGAAACTTGCCTAAAAAATATTCGTTTCGTTTTCGCTTAAGTTGGAACGGAATCTCTAGAGAATTCCAGCAACTATAATTTGATTGTGTGTTTTATAACTATTGTGATAATATACAGTTTGAGAGTCATGAAGGGATTGTTAGTATTAAATACTATCGCTATTTTAATATTGAGAAATAAGTGCTTCAACGTTAGACATTAATAATGAGCTCCAGAATTCAAAATACTCACTCACAATAATAATTAAAACTGCTTCTTTATCAGTAAACTATTATCTCGGAAACAAAGCAATTTCTCGATAGATCTTGGAGTAATTTTAGATCAACTCCGATTGGTTTAAGGCTCCACATCAATCATATCGTCAATATTGTTTCCGTATTTAAATGCTTAGTTCAGTTTAAAAAAAAGTAGACTAAGGACTAAGACTACTTTAAAGAATACTAGAGAACATCAGTTTTGGTGCCTATATTTTGTTAACTGATTTTAAGAGATTTTGGTGTCATGAAATCTAATATTTCGTCAGATTTTATCTATCACCTCTAGTTTTAGTGCTTTGGCTTGTCGTATAGTTTGTAAAATTCTCCAATAAACCAACTGATAATCTAACTATCCTATATAAAAACTTAAAACTGATCATAATATTTTTTTATTATCCTTTAGGGGAGATGGGGGCATAATGGTCACCTTAAGGAAAATGCTTATTTAACCATAGAGAACAGCTGTAATATGTGAATTACACCATTGTTTCGTGTTCAGACACTCAAATATTCTATTGCCTTATTGGATGAAACTTGAAAAAGTAGATAAAAACGTTTAAAAATGCATTTTAAAAAAATTTGCCGAAAGCTGAAAACCAGTCACTGTAGAGGCATAATGAGAAAACCCCTGAGGCAGTATGAGCACCATTAATGAAGGCATAATGAGCGTTTTCTGCCGGGGATTCTAGTAGCAAATTCGACTCGATGAAGTCAACTGACTAATAGAGCTACAGCTTGACTTGTATCGTCTCACGATTTGGTCTATTGGTAAGATATCGGAGAGGTAATCAGTAGGCTCGAGTTCGATTCCTGGTCGAGGTGATTTTTTTTTTTCATTTATCATTCATGACCATGATTGCACTAAACGGTGAGGCGTAGATTTATCAAACAAAGCACTAACAAAATAATCAAGGTCTGTTTGTAGAATTCAAAGAATTAACACATGCTCATATATTATGTTTCTGGTGTTTTGTTTGACGGATGATGCTTTGATGCTATTAGCCGTAGAATGTAACAATAAAAAAAATCAATCATGAATGGTATGTGCAAAAAAAATCCCCTCGAACAGGAATCACACTCGAGTCTACTGATTATCTCTCCGACACCTTACCAATAGGCCAAATCGACAGACGAAACAAACCAAGCTGTAGCTCTATTATTCAGTTGACTTCATCGAGTTGAATTCGATGCTAGATTCCCCGGCAGAAAATGCTCAATATGCCTTCATTGATAGTGCTCTGTTCGCCTCTAGTGATCAAATTAAAGTAAAAAAGCGTTTTAAAATTGATAAATGTGAAAAATCAAAAATTTTATGATGTTGAAAATTGAGAAACAATGTGTAGATCATGTTGCAGTGCGTAAATTTCAGATCAAGATGATTTAAAGGTCATAAAAGCTTATTTGGTGGTGCTCAAAAATTATAATATTTTCGTCAGTTGAGAACCTAGCTGGTTATTATTTAATATTTCTGTAAAGATTAAAAGGATATTTCTTTTTTGGTGAAAAATTTATACTAGAGGTAAAACGAAACAAATCCTCATGAAAATTTGTTTAAGAAAATACGTACTTATGTAGATAAAAGGAGTGCTCATTATGCCCTGGGTGCTCGTTATGCCCTCATCTCCCCTATTTATTGATGGATCCAGATTTTGTTTAGGTTTTCAAATTTTGGAGAAACAGAACTTTGTTGTTTGGTCCTTCTTTTTCTATGGTTTCCTTTGATTGATATTTTTCGGTAATTTATGTTAGGCGAAATTAAAACTGCTGTTTTTTACGTTTCGGCCTACTGAGCTTCAGCCATCTTCAGAAAAAAAAACTTGTTTAGCCGCGTGTATCCCTAACGGCCGTCTCTTAATATTAAGAGACGGCCGTTAGGGAAATACGCGGCAAAAAAAGTTTTTTTCTGAAGATGGCTTAAGCTAAGTAGGCCGAAACGTAAAAAAAACTGCAATTTTCGTCACGCCTTTCATAAATTACCGAAAATATCAATCAATGTAAACCATAAACAGTACTTTGCAAAATAAATATAGTTAATTCAACAATTTCTAGAAAATTCAAATGAAATGAACTATTTCTGGCATTACAAAAAGGATTCTAAAGTTTTTGATATTAAAGATTTCAATTTCGTAGCAACTTTGTTAAAGACTGCAAACGTCATTTTGATTTGATTTTTTCTGAAATTTTACAAAGTTCCCCGAACTTCTAAGCATTAAAATTCAAAAAGGAATCAAATTTGTAACTTTTTCTACGGAGTCAAAACTAATCGCAATCATCGAGAAAGTTGACCTTTGGTTTATAACAATTGTATTCAATATCTTTGTAAGACATTCTTTTTTTTTTTTTTCAAAAAACGCACAATTCAATTAAATAAATTTTTAACCTATTTTTAAAAGTCTTGAATCTTAGAAACGAGAAATGATTTATAAAACTAAATGCATATTTGGATTTATCACTTTCAAATCCATCAAAATCAGCTCTAAAAATTTTTCGCATTTTTTGCTTTTGTGCTATGAAAAAGTGATCCTTCATTTCATGATTTAATAATTCTTTTTTTAAAGATCGTTTCAAAAATAGGGAACAGTGTGCGACCACAATTTACATTGAGAAATGAGTTTTAGAATCTATAAAAACAACACGATGTTTCCGATTCACTTTTCAGAAAATTATAACAAAACAATAAAAAAATATCAGGGTTTAAAAATAAACTTTAAAATCATTGAAACAATAATCAAAAACATGTAAAAAATTGCTTTTCAAATGTAGGGGAGAATGAGGATACTTGATCCCCTTTGCTTATTTTCATCATACCTTTTTGGAAAAAAATAAGCAACTTGCCGTCATTTGCATTTTCAGACAGCGTGTAATTTCAAGTTTATATGCCCCTAAAGTTTGAACGATATATGAACCCGTAGATAAACTAGAAGCATTTTCGTGAGTTGAAAAAAAAATTTGTGATATTTTTAAAGTTAAAAAATACTTGATTCTTTACTCAAGAAGACTTGATCCTTTATTCAGGGTGCCCTGATCCTAGGCAAAAATCTAGCAAAATCCAGAGCTAAAAATGCCGTAGATTTTTGCAACATAAGCTCTCAACTTCACAGCTTACAAGCATCGGACAAAGTGAATTTTAAAAGTTTAAACATTTTGAAGTGATAAAAAAAGATCTTCGAATCACATTTTGTTAAATTTTTCCAACAAAGTTCAATAAGTGCAAAAAAAAATTTTTTTTTGAGATAACAGCATTGTTGTTTTTTTTTCTATTTGGCACAATTTTCTATAACGTTTGGTACTCGTAAGACATTCCGGATTCTTGATATAACGAAGGAATCAAGTATCCCCAGGGATCAAGTATCCACATTCTCCTCAATAGAAGCAAAATGAGAAAAATCAAAATAACGTTATATCAACCTTGCGCTGATATTAAGATGCACAGGAAAAATAGATAATTGATTCTATTTTTGAATTTTCTGGTATTTACCAAAAAGTGTGTTACTTTTATTTGTTAAATGACTTTATATCGTGAGCTCATTAGTCGATATTATAAACTTCCTGGTATGCAAAATACGAAAATCATTTTTTTATCAAAATTTTCTAGCATGGGAAATTATAAATTCACAGATGTTAGTTGTAAGGATATCGAAACAAGTTTCTATAGAACATGGGTCAAAAAAGTTTAAATTTCTTTTCTTTTTTAGATTTTTGTAAATATATCTAAAAAACTTACATGAAACAAAAATGGAATAGAAATGGCCTCCTCCCTTTTCACAAATGAACGTTTTTCGATAGATATTAAAGTTAGTTTTGTTGGTCGATTTTTAAAAATTTGTAAAACCTTACACCTCCTTACACAAAACTTTTTTTGATCATATTTAGAGCTGAGCATTAGACCGCTGCAAAAAATGACTTTTTGCTCCCATATGTTTTTTCGATGCCTTTTGGGTCACCAAGCATCAGTGTAAAATTTGAGATGATTTGATTGATTCCTGAGTTAGCGCAACGCGTTTCAATTTTGTATGGAAATTTGTATGGAAGAAGAAATTTTTGCACATTAAATCATCCAGAAAATTCAAATAGGGGAGATGGTGGCATAATGGCCACCTTAAGGAAAACGGTTATTTAACCATAGAAAATAGCTATAATATGAAGGTTACATTATTGTTTCGTGTTCAGACACTTGAAAAGCCTATTCCCTAACGGGCTGAAACGTGAAAAACTAAATGAAAACGTTAAAAAATGCATTTTAAAAAATTTTGCCAAAAGCTGAAAACCAGCCACTGTGGAGGCATAATGAGAACCCCCCCTGAGGCAGTATGAGCACCATTAATCAGAGCAAGATGTGCGTTTTTGCCGGGGAATCTAGCAGCGAATTCAATTCGATGAAGTCAGGTGAGTCGTAGATTCATCAAACAAAGCAATAACAAAATAATCTAGGTCTGTTTGTGGAATACAAACAATTCACGCACGCTCATACATTAAGTGCTTTGTTCGGAGGATGATGCTACTAGCCGTATAATGTAACAATAAAAAAATCGATCATGAATTGTGAATGGAAAAAAATCACCTCGAACAGAAATCTAACTCTAGTCTTTTGATTACCTCTCCGCATGGCCGTAGGAACGGGGGGGGTTTTGGGGGTTAAACCCCCCCCCCCATGAGAGTCCAAAAAAGCAAGCTAGGTATTCAACTCTACACTCAAAATTTTAAATCCATAATCAAATTATGATAAAAGGGCAAATGTATTCAAGAAAAACAATCTAGATTAAAAACTAATGCCAAAACCTCAAAACCCCTATCCAAATTCAAAATTTTGCTACAGTTTTTCAAAATTTTCTCACTTGTTCATAGACTAGAGTTGTCAGAATATTTTCAGCACGTATCCGGGCCGGACAAATCTGGGCTATTTTATGTAAAAACCTGGCAAAATCCGGATATTTGAAAAAAAAAAAATTTCTACCAAAATCCAGGCACCGGCAATTTTGATCAAAACCTAGGAATTGCTCATTAAAAATCATGAAAAAAACTTGAAAAAAACCTTTCCTGGTTATTTTTTTGTGAAACTTTCTCCTAAAATTTTAACTTATAAATAAAAAATAATTTCCAACTCAATTTTTTTTTGAAAGTTTGATTTAAAAATGAGAATGAGAACAAACCCGGCTTTTCCAATAAAATCCGGGCAACTGGGTCAGACCGTATTTTTCCCACATTTTATATTAAATATCCGGGGTCGGACAATCTGGCAACTTTATCAAAGAAATTCAGGTATGAATATTAAATTTTAAATTAATCCCGTTTTGGAGGTTCTGATTCCACCAAAATTGTATTTCTAAATATTTTCGTATTGCTGACTCTGTATCAAGTTCAGGATTCTTGATTTTCAGTTTTAATAATCATAAGAAATAAGGAATGAAAAGCTGCTTTGAAGTCCTGATTCGGTTTTGCTTTTCATATCAGATTCAAGTCATGTTATTCGAAAATCATTTGCAAATTCAATATTTTTAAAAGAGTTTTCCGAATATGAAAAAAGAATAATTTTTTACGTTTTAATTCCAAGTTCTCAAAATTTATTCTAAAACAATATTTAAACATTAAAAGCTTCTAAGTGGCGATCCAAAATTGAAAACTTAGATTCAGATTCATCATTTGAAATTCACATTTAAATTCTGATTCACAATACAGATTGAAAATAAATAAAAGAAAAAAATGAATTAAGATTAAACCAGCGATACAGAATTTAAATAAAAGATTCATGAATGATGGCTCTAAAATCGTATTTTTTGTACATTTCAGAAATGGTATGGAAATTCGGAAACAGTTCAATTTTTGAATTCATATTCAGAATTCAGATTTAAAATTCAGGAATGTGTGAGTTTGTTTTCCAATTCAAGAATTCAAGAGAACCTGAACATAAAAATTTGCTTGTCAATTTCCAGATAATTTTTTTAATCAGAATTAGTTTGTTCACATAATTCAGCTTAAAATCACATATATAAAGTAGAATTTGAGTTAATTTTCCATGAAAACATAGAACATAGTTTTAAGCAAAATATTCCAAATTACATTTTCAAAAATTACCTACAGGATTTTCGTTATGGAATTGATTCCTTATGAAAAATATTTCCTGGTAAAAAAAACAAGTATCTATATCCAAAAAATATGTAAAAAATTTTTTATTTTCTCGGTGTATTGAATAATATAATTTATATTGAAGTTTTTTTAAAGCTGAATTTCAAACTGAAATCATAAATTTAATTCAAGTTTGCATCAAGTAAATTTGATCCGAAAATTTGTTATCGCTTATTTTTTTTTTTTAAATTATTTATTTTCTTCAAAGGTTGAATTCTTGGAATTTGCAAAAGAGTTTGAAAGATCGGGCTTGTATGAATTGACCATAGAATTGAAGGTTAGCTTAAAAAGAACTTATTTTATGCTCAAACTTCGATCTACCAGACTCTCAAACAAATTCTTAAATTTCAACTTTCGATGAAAGCAAATTCCATATTTTGTTTCTAAGGGTTTTAGGCTTAAGGACCACCCTTTAGGCTAAGGACCACTTTTCTAAAGTTACTTTTTAATACAAAAACTATTAATGAAAACTTAAAAATGAATAATCATATAAATAGTAAAAAATATAATTTGTTTTTTTTTTATTCGTACGTTGTTGGGCAAAACATTATAGGTAAAAATCAGTCACCAAAACCCCCCCCATGAGTCGGTTCTTCCTACGGCCCTGCCTCTCCGACACCTTACCAATAGGCTAAATTGTCGGATGAAAACTAGTCAAGGTGTGGCGCTATAAATCAATTTTAATTCGCTGCTAGATTCTACGGCAGAAAATGCTCATAATGCCTCGATAATATGGTGCTCTATATGCCCCTAGTCAACAAATTTAAGTAAAAACGTGTTTTAAAATTGATAAAAGTGAAAAATCAAAAATTTTATGATGGTAAAAATTGAGAAACAATGTGTACATCATGCTGTAGTGCGTACATTATAGATCAAGGTTATTTTAAGATCATAAGAGCTTATTTCGTGGTGCTCAAAAATTATAATATTTTCGTAACTTGAGAACCAAGCTAGTTTTTTTTAAATATCTCTGTAAAGATGATAAGGAGATTCTTTTTTTTGTGAAAAATTAATACTATAGGAAGTACGAAACAAATCCTCATGAAAATTTATTTAAGAAAATACGCACTTTCGTAGAAAAGCGTAGTTCTCATTATGCCTCGGGTGCTCGTTATGCCCTCATCTCCCCTAAGCTTGAAATGAAGTCGGTCTTTAATTTTTGGTTTTGACTATTCTTAAGCTTCATTTTTTGCTTGCATGACAAGCAGCGAAGAATTTCATGAAAAAAGTTATAACCATTTCAAAATAAAAAATCTGAATCCATTGAAAAGTATTCAAAAATGGCAGACTTTGCTTGCTAGAGCTGTTAATAATTGCATGAAATGTTTTTGCAAAGGCTTTATAAGTCAATAAATTCTCTGGCAATGCAAAGCAGTTTTTTGAGATTTTTTATTTCCATGCTACTATTACACAGCTTTCAAACAAGCAGTCAAAAACGATATAATTAAAAAAATGAATTTTGAAAAAAAAAATTTAAAACATTGAATATCTTTCCTGGGGTACAACTTAGGTTTTTGCTTTGTTCACATGAAATGTACTGCAAGATTCAAGGAACATTTTTTATCCAAATTTATATTTTTTGTAACTTTCAGAGCATATCTGGCGATTTTTGAATGGAAAATTTTGTTTTCCCATACAAATTTCCATACAAAATTAAAACACGTTGCGCTAATTCAGAACTGGATGGATCGCTTCCACAATTTTTATTGCTATTTCTAGCAGCAAAAACAACCAAAAAAAGTTATGGGAGGTGTAAAAATTTAAGAACTTGAAATTTCCATACAAAGCTTGCAGCGGTCTACTGAGCATCTAGGAGAAAAATAAACACAAAATAAAATTGGGGCTAAACTTGGTTTATTGAAGATTAGAGTAAGGTGGGGTAAAAGTACGAGTCGGGTTAAAGAACGTTTTGAGATTTTCCCAAACCGAGATCAGTAAAATTCAAAACTCTGACGTGGATTGATTGAGATTTGGACTGTCTATATCAAGAAATAATTTTTTTTCGTAGGAGTTGAAAATACTCCGAAAATGAGGTTAAAATAGTTTATTTGCATGAATGATGATAAAAAAAGGCAATAAATGTGTCTGTTTAGTTATTTTCATCCACTATCAAATGTCGAAGAAAGAATTTCATTCATATGTCTATATTTTTCACAACAAACTGTAAATTACAAGAAACCTCGAATGGGCAAAAATACGAGCTGCATATGGGGCAAAAGAACGAATGATATACAGAGTCCACTGAAGTAAAACTGGATGAAAAGTTCTAACTTTTTTTTTTAAATGCACTGGAAACAGCAGCGCATATTTTTGTTTCTACAAAGCCTTGATCGGGGGGAAAAATTGCTCGAGTACGATGAAAACTGAATTTCGTAAACCTGTTGAACAATTAGTGGTGAATTCCAAATCGCGCAGGTTGTTGGCCCATGTATAGGATTTGTATCAGAAGCAAACACAGAAACTGCTGGTGTAAGCAAAGATTGATACAAAATAATTTTCTTCTTGATTTATGCCGAAATGTGGGATTTTGAATGGTCGTACTTTTACCCCACATCATTCGAACTTTTGCCCTAGTGGTGGGGTAAAAGTACGTTTCGAAAGCAGTTAGGCATTTTCGATACTGCTATCAAATGTGTCGACCGATTATCTTCGTATATTTTGAAGAGAGATAAAAGTCTAAGGAATCAGATGCTGTTCTCGGTTTTTCGGAAAAACAACTGCAAAACTTTTAAAACATAGGATAGCACTAACGTCGTACTTTTCCCACTATACTCTAAATATTTCATACCAGCATAAAATTTGTAATGACATAAACGATTTTTATAATAATCAAAGTGATAAGCAATAAATAGATGGATACTAGGTTTAAGATTTTTCATTCTGTTGATTACCGTGAGTAGTAAACACCTGTCATATGGCTATCAACTTATTGATGTGGAGAATAAATATTTGAAGAATGAATTTTGAAGTCCAAAATGGTTGGTTTAAAATGCTGAACTTGTCAAATTACACTTTTTAATCAAAACTCATTCTAAAGACGTAGGAGAAGAAACATTCCAAAGAAGAAGGGTTCGTGTGTGGCTTGAGTTTCAATAAATAAGATTTGTTGAGTTTCAAATCGCATTTTACCTAACCCCTAAATTTTATGAACATGTGAATAAGTATCATAGTTTTATTTCGTTAAGTCTCTTTTGGTTTTACTCTCCATCAGATTTCCATCACTCTTCAAAATTCAGGATGTCACAATTTTTCTCACAATATTGACACAGACAGACTACCGGAAAGGGAAAATCAAAACACCAAAGAATCTAACTCAAATGGAATCAATCGACTGCAGACAACCAACTGTCTCCAAATCAATTTTACATTGTCAAACCGAATTGCCGAAGGCATCCGCCCGATTCTGCGAAGCCATTTCTTGCACAATTCAGGAAACAGAACCGACTACCTTCTTGTTTCGGTGTGTTTAAATGATGTTGTTGCTTTTTTTCCATCTCTCGTCTCTCCATTCATGTTCAGGAAGATAGAGATGTTTCCATTCGAACGATGTACCTGCCGCGGCGAAGATATTCTGCATCGACTCAAAAGCTTGAACGCAAGTGAATGGAAATCTAGACAAGACAACGAGCAGTTTTCAAAAGAAAGTTTGTATTTTTTTCCTCCTTCTATTGGTTTTTCCTTGCTCGGTGAACAAGATAAATGCGGTTCCAAACGTGGGAATGATCATTGCTGTGCGGTTTCCAGCTATTTTTCCGTTCTGGGAATGTTTCGGAACTTTTTCAAAAGCGTCTTTTGTCGTATGATGCCATAAATTACGCGGCTGAATGAACTTCTATGCTTTATTTATTTTTTGAGAAGTATTTAAAGTTCAACAAAAAACTTTTTTTTCTCTTTCTGATTCCTTAAATAAAGGTATCTCTTAAACTTGTTGTACTAGTTATGACTCAATCAATCAGAAGATTGTTTATCAGGTTAAAGTCGATTGATAACCAAATATACATAAAAGATCTACAAAAATGCAACAACTGAAGATTTCTTGTCTCATTTTCTGAAACTTCAAAGATCGATTTTGTCAAAATTCAGAGTAAAAAAAGATTTTTGTAAACTGAGCAATCCTGTCGAAAAAGAAAACTATATATTTGTATGACAACAAAGTTGGATTATCCTTCAAATCATAAAATAAACTTAGAGAGTAGAAAAAAAAAACAGTTTACTCACCGTATTTGCCAAAGTCTAGACAGATTAATACTAATAGGATTTCATAGCAAAAACCCTGCGCCATTTTATCTAAACGTTACGTTTCAACGAAAAAAAAAACACAAAAATCGAGCGGAAGTTCATTTGCTTGTCAACTTTGCACAAAGACTCAATTAGAATTCCAAAGAGATCAAACCGTATTGATTCGTTCGTTTGATGGAATTTTCCACAGCCGAATCAGAGGAATCTAATCCGGTCTGGGGCGATGAAATAAAAAATCCTAAGCTCAGCTTTCCACGCCCAGTTTAGGAATCGATCGACGGAATGATAAAGCTGGTGGCTGGCAGGCCCAGGATGATGAAAAGCGGCCCCAAAATAAACCACACCGAAACCAAAATTCAACGAATCCAAGCGATTTGAGCCCATTGATGTTTGGACCAATCAAATATTCCATCAAATTCCAGACTATCAGCTTTATTTGGAGCTATATTTGGAGATAACTCTGGTTTAACGGTTTCATGAAAGGACCAATTTTTGATCAACTTGGACCAGTTGAATAGACTTTCTGAATAAAACTCGTGCATTTTTTTAGCTTTTCATTTAACTTTTAACTCAATATTTCTACATTTTCCGAAATTCAAAAATAAAATAAAAATTCAAACGGAACCTCCAGGTTAATTTTTTTATCTACAATAGTTAAATTATAAAATATTCAAAAGTGAGAGGAAATACATATGAATGGTAAAAATGCAAACTCACATCAATCTCTTCGTTTCTTTTTTTTTTTTCGAGAAATCAAAGAAAAGCTGTCACACATCTGTCGATAGACAAATGTCCCGGCAAATGTGACATTGTTTAGATTGTTGCTCTACCGGGCGATGCGAAAAATGTTGGACTTGTTCGCGAATGTTTCCAAATTTTTACAGATATATTTTCCCGCGGAGACAAAAAAAAACACACAGCTGGAGAACATTTTTCCCTCAAAAATTTTCCTGCAAGTGCTGACTGGGGGACTGAAACTTTCTGCAACACCATCGCTGTGCTCCAAGCCGCCGCTGCTGGTTTTCGTCATCGTCCTGCTCTGCTAATATAGATGAATGAATGTTGGGGGGACACGCCAGAGGTTTTGTTTTTCCGAATGCTGCCAAACAGCAGCGCTGCGTCGTCGTTGCCTTGCCATGCACACTGCACAGGAGCACAAGAAATGAATGATGACAAACCATAAATAAACCATGCAGTTTAGCCGGACGAAATGCCGGACTTTTGCGGACATTTTTCCGGGACCCCACCGAGGGGTCCGAAAATGTTTTTCCTGTGGACTTTACACATTTGGCTCCAGCTCTAACTCCGCCCTGAAAATAAAGAGAGTTTCAAATCAGTCGTACGCAAGAACCACTCAAAGGGACACCCTTTTGATTGATAATTTCTCGATAAATACCCAAAAATCTTGAATGGAAGCCCCTTTTTTTGTACCCAAAAACCCCCTCATAACAGACAGACCGACAGACAGACCGACAGACAGACAGACCGACAGACAGACAGACAGACAGACAGACAGACAGACAGACAGACAGACAGACAGACAGACAGACAGACAGACAGACAGACAGACAGACAGACAGACAGACAGACAGACAGACAGACAGACAGACAGACAGACAGACAGACAGACAGACAGACAGACAGACAGACAGACAGACAGACAGACAGACAGACAGACAGACAGACAGACAGACAGACAGACAGACAGACAGACAGACAGACAGACAGACAGACAGACAGACAGACAGACAGACAGACAGACAGACAGACAGACAGACAGACAGACAGACAGACAGACAGACAGACAGACAGACAGACAGACAGACAGACAGACAGACAGACAGACAGACAGACAGACAGACAGACAGACAGACAGACAGACAGACAGACAGACAGACAGACAGACAGACAGACAGACAGACAGACAGACAGACAGACAGACAGACAGACAGACAGACAGACAGACAGACAGACAGACAGACAGACAGACAGACAGACAGACAGACAGACAGACAGACAGACAGACAGACAGACAGACAGACAGACAGACAGACAGACAGACAGACAGACAGACAGACAGACAGACAGACAGACAGACAGACAGACAGACAGACAGACAGACAGACAGACAGACAGACAGACAGACAGACAGACAGACAGACAGACAGACAGACAGACAGACAGACAGACAGACAGACAGACAGACAGACAGACAGACAGACAGACAGACAGACAGACAGACAGACAGACAGACAGACAGACAGACAGACAGACAGACAGACAGACAGACAGACAGACAGACAGACAGACAGACAGACAGACAGACAGACAGACAGACAGACAGACAGACAGACAGACAGACAGACAGACAGACAGACAGACAGACAGACAGACAGACAGACAGACAGACAGACAGACAGACAGACAGACAGACAGACAGACAGACAGACAGACAGACAGACAGACAGACAGACAGACAGACAGACAGACAGACAGACAGACAGACAGACAGACAGACAGACAGACAGACAGACAGACAGACAGACAGACAGACAGACAGACAGACAGACAGACAGACAGACAGACAGACAGACAGACAGACAGACAGACAGACAGACAGACAGACAGACAGACAGACAGACAGACAGACAGACAGACAGACAGACAGACAGACAGACAGACAGACAGACAGACAGACAGACAGACAGACAGACAGACAGACAGACAGACAGACAGACAGACAGACAGACAGACAGACAGACAGACAGACAGACAGACAGACAGACAGACAGACAGACAGACAGACAGACAGACAGACAGACAGACAGACAGACAGACAGACAGACAGACAGACAGACAGACAGACAGACAGACAGACAGACAGACAGACAGACAGACAGACAGACAGACAGACAGACAGACAGACAGACAGACAGACAGACAGACAGACAGACAGACAGACAGACAGACAGACAGACAGACAGACAGACAGACAGACAGACAGACAGACAGACAGACAGACAGACAGACAGACAGACAGACAGACAGACAGACAGACAGACAATTTTAAATGTTTGTGAATACATTTTATTGTCAATAGGGTCAATCGAATATGAAATTAAAAAGAAAATTTAAATCCGAACAAAACTCTTGAATGTAGAATTGATACATTCTTGGACCCCTCGTAGGTCCATTTTTTACCCTCGCTGCTGCCGTAATCCACCCGAAACTACTGCATAAATTCCGCTGCTTCAAATCCAACACATCACTCATTCTATCAGTTCCTGTTTGCGCAGCTAAAAATTCAAACGGTTTCCTCTTCGTCACTTTTGCAAGTCGCTGCTGCACAATATGGATACGTTCATCTGTAGATGAATGGATGGATGCATATAAAAATGTCAGTCGATTTTTTATTTATATTCATCATTAACCATATGTGACAAATGTACATTCGTTGTCTTTCTTTTCCGGGAGACCAGAGAAGTCTACGACGACGTCAAGCGACATGCCAATGTCGAGCTACACTTTTGGCTCCGAAAAATCGAAACCGACTGAACGATTCCGGACCAGAAGTAGCTGGAACACAATGCTGAAATATTTATGATTGAAAGTGTTCCGTTGTTAAGTTGTTTTTTTTTTCTATCAACCTCTGAATCTGAAATCGGTATGACCTGGATTTTTTTTCATTCTTGCAAGCTGGACTTGTCCGTCAAAAATTTGAACCAAGGATGACGAAAAATTGTAACAAATGTTGGCAAATTTGTTCACGCGCCTGCAACCGGGATAAAATATGCAAGCTTTTACACAAATCTGGTCCTGACAACTTCCGGACAGCCGTTAAAATATGATGAATGCCCGATGTTTGCGCCAAATGTTGCGGAAACGTAGCTCTAAACTTCCTAATTCGGATAATCCTTCAAGTGTTTTTCTTCGACTATTTACATTCATTTCACCGACTTCTTGAAGAGCGGATTAGCATACCTTCTTTCGGAAACGTTTCTTTAACTTGAGCTTTTTTTTCCACTCCAGCTAAATCCAAAAGGAAAAACAACAAACCAAGAATTGGACTACATCGGAATTCTTTGAAGGTGCTGTTGTCACCTGAAGCACCTACCTTGAGAGGAATTGTGTTGGCTCATGTTTTTGCAAGAATTTACAGCGTTTTGCGCCATCAGTCAGTCGCCAAGCGGGGGAGGATTATTTACTTAGGCCTCTCGGTGAGTTCATTCCCGGAATGCCACAAGAGGATTTGGGCCAGGTTTTTCTGAATAAACGATCATTCGAATTAGCAAAAGCGTGCCCGTGTTCTCTGTTTGCAGAGGTTTTAATCTTAACCTGGTAAGATAATGTAAAGGCAAACATGGTACATATGTAGGTGCGACCACCCATAGATGTTCTAGATTTGTGTTTTGGTTTTTCATTGTTGAAATTACGGAGATTATCAAGGTTTCCTCAAACGAGACTCATTAACGTCTTTTTTGTACAATTAACGTAAGTTTATCTCGTCTTATTTTTTAATTCGAGGAAGAAAGAACAATCGTAGTTCAAATGAGTCAAAAATTAGGATCAAAGTTTAATAGTTTAAATTGTTGTAAAATTTTACATTGTCTTTGTTTTTCTTTTTTCAATCATTTTAAAGCATGTTTTTCTTGATTAGTTGTCAAAAATTTGATATAGAAAAAAAACTTGAACAATTAAATAAATTCGTATAATTTTGTATTGATAATCACTGAATATCAAAACAAATTCTGATAACAATTAGCTCAACCCCTTAAACACATTTTGACACCATATGAAGTACAAATTATGTAAAATTTATAATATTAAACAAAAACTCTTAAAAATCAATCAACTATATGGGTTCAAAAGCACAACATGTTTTTTTTAAAATAATTTCCATATTTCTTGTATATGTCTCATTAAAAACTTTCATATCTATGTCTTTATTTTGAAACATATCTATCTTTCAAATATCTTAAATGCTTCAAACAATCGCATAAATTGCACTTTATGTTTCGATTTCACAAGGCAACGAATTTCACATTTTTCCGAGGTGCAAAAATTTGGATAATTTGGAGTGCTGATTCCAAATATGCGATTAGTTTTTTTTCTTCTATCAGCGTTTGTTTTTAAGAAAACTTTATCGGTGAATGTTATGGTTGATATATTTATTTTTTGTTGATTTTGTTGCTAAGCACGTGATTATTAATATTTATCCAATGACTATTATCGATCCAATAATTTCCTGATAAAAAAAAACTGGAAAAAGTGCTTTACCTAAAAATTGCGCCTCTAAATATGCAATGAATTTTGAGTAGTAGTCAAACTTTTAGAATTTTCGATGTCTGACCCAAGCAACCAAAAGTCACATATTTACTTGAATGAAGGCATTGAAAGTTACATATTGGCTGACAAAGAGAATCAACTGCCCAATTCCCTTTAGTGAACTTTATGTACTCATTAATGAACTTGAAAGTTGCAAAAGTGATTAATATGTACGTTGTATGTGACTTGTTTTGCCCAATTCCCATTAGTGAACTATATGTGCTCATTAACGAACTTGAAAGCTGCAAAAGTGATCTACACGTACGTTATACGGGACTTAAGTCACATAAAGGGCACAAAAGTGCTCAATACGGGATTTGGTAAGTCACATAAAGGGCACAAAAGTGCTCAAACGAGATTTGATAAGTCACAAAAAGTGCATTGATGTGCTTTCAAAATCAAATCACCACTTCGAGTTTTAGTTTCAGTTAGAACAACATCTAGGCGTGGCCTAGTGGTAGCGTGTTCGATTCTCACCACGAAGGTCGGGGTTCGATACCCAGGCCGGGTAAGTTTTTTTTCAATAAGTAATTTTGTACTTGAGTGACCATTCTGATGCGATATATGTAGGAAATGTAGGAAAGAAGCAATTGAGCAATTTGTCAAGTTTGAAATCCGGCGTGTGGCATCATGGCGGCACCGGTACAGAACACAGTAAATAATCAAGAGAAGGTGATATGAACCGAAGCCAACGGTTTAGTTGAGATAGAGAGACATTTTTTTGCTCATTTTGCGATTTTTTGGAAGCTGAATTAGGAGGCCGCTGGAAACTGAATAGAAGATCATTAAGACTTGTTTTGAAACTTGAAAGTATCAATAAGAACTTAAATTTTGAGCTGCATAGAACGCACTTCATATCAATTATTAGGCTGCGTAAGCGTTTTTGTACCTGTTTTATGGGACTTTTGGTTGCTTGGGGACACTTATAAATTGTGAAATACACGGCATTACATGGCAAAAAAGTCAATGGAACTTTCATGTTTAGATTTTGCATGATTTTTCCAAAGCTTAGGGCACCCTGATTAAAGGATTAAGTTTTCTTTAACAAAGGATCAAGTCTCCTTAAACTTACAAAATATCACTTTTTTTATTCGCACGAACACGTTTCTAGTTCATCTACGGGTTCATGTATCGATCTAACTTTTGCAGCATATAAATTTGAAATTCACGCTGTCAGAAAATGCAAAAGACGGTGATCTGCAAAATTTTTCCGAAAAGATATGATGAAAATAAGAAAAAAGGATCCCCCATGCTCCAGTATATTTATCTTAAAGCATAAGTCAAATCATTTTGTTATCCATGAAGGCTATTTGGTTAATAAGTTATCAATGATTGATTTTACTCAATTTTTTAATGTTATATAACGAGCACAACAATAAATAGACAAAATTAGACAAAATATTCAAATTCAAAATGCCAAAATCTTTCAAACATCTGTTATTTCAACAAAGGTACGAAACTATGAAACTGGTTAAAAAAGGGAATTTTTATCGCCAGAAAACTGGTTTTAATTCTGTATCTCTTTAGCACAAAAACATTGTTTTTTGTATTTAACCTGATGAAAATGTGAAAATTCATAGTTCAGCATAAGTAGGCAAAATTTTATAATAATATTTTTTTTTCATGACACTAATTTGAGAAAATAAAAGATGAAAATTTCAAAAAAAAACTTTAGAAATAGGATAAAATATGAAACTTTTAACTTAAAAAACTGGAAAATCTCTATGGAGATGAGAAACTATTCAAGTTAACCATATTTAGTAACTTAAACAAAACTGCTAGAAACGAATTAAAAGTGAAGTCAAAAGTATAAATAAGTACAAGATTTAAAGTAAGAGCATGTAAATTTCCAGTTGAAGCTATTGAAGCCAACTTTGCAATTTCAATTCGAGTTTCTATTTTTTTGTCTTTATACTTGAGCTTCTTGTATTTTGAATCAAATTAAATCAAAAATACTGTATCTGGATTTTGATTTTTTTTTTCAAATTATCAAGATGAACTCGAATTCCAAAATTGAATTTAAAATGCAAATATGCTAGCAGAATTTTTACAAAGAAAAGCAGAATTTTTACAAAGAATTCTGAAATTATTCAGAAAACATTTATAGTTTATTCCTGGTTTCAAAATATCACCCTATCAACATTCTCAAATGGAAATTCTTTTAAAAAGATATTTAAATGCATATAGAATAATGGGCCTGAACCGCATATAGAATAATGGTACCGTAATCTGGGGGAACTTTGATTATCGGGGTAACTTTGATCAACATGAAATTTTTGCAGATAATCTTCATTAACTAAGTCTGAAGATAAAATATCTGAAGACTGTTTTCTACATTTGAAAGCCTATAAAATTCAAATAGGCTAAATATAGTTTGTAGTTCAAGATTTTTTTATATTATTTAAAATTTAGTTTAAAGTTTTAAATTACCTGTTTTTGAAGACTCACAAACAAACACCTCTCCCGATATAATGATACCATTTAGAAGCAATTTCTCCTTTGTTAAGGTATAGTTTTAGAGTTGTTCTTATGGTCATTCTATGATAATTTTTGGATATTTAAAAACGGATATTTTCTATGAGAAAGCCTGTATAGAACAGAAGCCTTAGAAACCCTACCAAATGGCTAAGTTTCAAAAAAAAAAGAACATAAGAACAGTGAGAGGACCTAGAGAATAGCGTGAAGGTAAAACTTCATTTGTTTTTGAGGCCTAAAAATATTGAAAAATGTTTATAATTTTGGCCCCTAAATGTATGCAGTAACATTGTCCATCTTTTGAATATATTTGTTTTTGAAAGAAAACGATACAAAATTTAATTGAGACCAAACAAAAAATAACAGTTATTGATGTTAAAGCCTTCTGTGCAAATTGGCATCAAATCAATAATTTAGAAGATGTTGATACGTTAAAACCATAGTGATAAAAGTTACCCCGGAACATGAAATCTGGTTTTGTAACAAACATTAAGTTAAAGTAAGATTGCTAGATTGCCAGATATTTGATGTAAAATTTGAGAACAGTCCGGCCCGGCTCGATTTATTCTCTTTGTTTGGCAAATAAAACCAAAAAATAACAATTTGTGTTGTAAAGTTTGTTTTTTATGCTTCGAAAAACGAAATTTATTGAGTAAGTTTCATAATAATAATCATGAAAGATTTTTTGGAAGCCTTAAACACGATTTAAAATCAGTCGATGAATTTTGATGGAAAACAAATTTTTTTCAATTTTTATTCACGAGTTTTGTTGAGTTATTTCTGAATTTTGAAAAAAATTGTCCGGATTTCGGTCGTCAATTTTGAAATCAAATGCCCGGATTTTGCCAGGTTTTCATATAAAATGTCCAGAATTGGCCCGGCCCGGGCGTGTGCTGAAAAAAAATCTGGCAATCTTTAGATATAGCCATTAAAATGTCTTTGAATATTCTGCTATCAATGATCATGCTTTAAACTCCTTACCTCAGTAAGTGTTTTAAAAAATGTTCGTGTTGCAAAAAAGCAACCCCTTCCAAAATATTCGAAAATGAATTGAAAAAATAATCAATGTTCCTCCAGTTTACGGTACGTTAAAATAGACCAGTGAAAGGTTGATTTGGATTTTAATGATTGGACCTAATTTTTTTGCAGTCAACGTCAATTTAAGGTTTTTTCTCAGCTAACGAACATTTAAAGAGCCTAATAAGAGTTTGATTGGGACGGTAAAGTTGGTGAGATTTTGCTACAACATGAAAATTAGATTTGTTTAAAACTTAAAATCAATTTTTGCACCTGGATTAAGAGCCGATACCTTGAACTAAATGTAGGTAGGTGGAAATTGGTTAAAACTATACATAAGTTCAATATAAAAAGTTCAATTTTCTTGGTAGAGGTTATAGTCGACATTCAAAAGATAATGATTATTATTTTTTTATTTTTGCTTATCATAACTACTTTATGATGTTCATTATTTTTGTTTCTCATGCAGATCTACAATAAAAGATAATTTAAAATTAACACTCATTTGTGAAAGTTATATGAATAAACTGACATAAGCAATGCCGTATTAGGGGGAAGGGGGCAATTTTAACTAGTGGGAGTCAGGGCAAGTAAAAAAAAATAACATTACTTCAATCATACCAAGTACTAGAAATCTAGAAAAGGAAACAGAAACTAGAAAATCGGAGTTAAAACTTTAAATAGGTAAGCTAAAAGAGCCCTTTTAAAATGATATCTCGAAAAGTGTTACTAAAATATAAGCTAAGGGGACCCCCTAGAAAGAATGTTGCAGAATTTTTCCCACATTTATGAAGGCTGAGCAAATCATTTTTTTTCCAAACCTTGCTAAAATCTGAGCTTATGATTTGGATTTTTTCTTAAACTATATACGGAGAAATCTAGGCAGTGATTATTCGGAAAAAAGAGAGCAGTATTACCCAAATTTCATTATTTTTATCGAAATTCGTCAGCAACGTTAAAATCGTTTTCTAAACTTCAAAATGAAAACAAATTTTTATAAAACTAGCTTTAAAAATTAGCTTGACTTGAGGTTTCTGATGTTTTTCTATGTATAAATCCAGCAAAATGCGGACTTGTTTTTACAATATTATGGCAACCAGCAGAGATGCCATTCTCTACCGAGAAAAACGGAGAACGGAGAAAAAAACACCCCCGTGCGATAGTTGCAAATCACCCGGGTGAGATTTTTCGATCCTCTCCACACATTATTCGCACCCCGGTTTCGAAAGCCACACACACCTTAGTTCAATAGCTCCAGCGTGCGACGATTTGTCACTGTAGAGCACCCCGGTGAAAACACAGAACCGACTAGTTGAAGCCACCAAAAAGCAAAGACAAAAACAAACACGACGGTGTGCATAATAATAGCATCAACAAACGATGAATGTTTCGGGCGAGTGGTTCAGCTTCGTATGTGTTGGTAAACGCTATACGCCAAGCCAGCTACCGTTGCTGTCGCTCTCCGTGGTGAAAACATTTTTTCACTGTAGTGTGTGTTAGCTCTGTCGTGTTGATTTACAGATTCTCTACAGAGGTTCGGCTAAAAATCTCTGCGGTGCGTTTCAGAGAATCTCTACAGAGAATCGAAAACCGAGCACGTGGGTGGTTCTCGTAAGAGAATTTGCAAGCCTGGCAACCAGTTAGGCCGTAGTTTGCTTTACTTGACCATTTTACTTTGAAAACCTGTGTATGCCCGAAAAAATCTGGAAAATCTTAAATTTCTACCAATTTTTACAATATTTAATACATCACGTTCTCTTATTTAAATATAATATATAATAAAGAATATATTTTACGAGTTCTAGGCAAATGAAGCATTATGGGTAGAATAAGGTTGCCAGAATTTTTTCAGCACGTACCCGGGCCGGACATTCTGGGCTATTTTGATCTAAAAACCTGGAAAAATCCGGGCATTTGATTCCAAAATGTCGACCAAAAATCCGGGCAAATTTGGTCCAAATCCAGGAATTACTCAACACAAATCAAGGACAAAAACCTGAAGAAAATGTTTTTTCATCACAAGTTTTTAAATCGTATTTTACGCTTTCAAAAAAACTTCTCATGGTTGCTTTTTAATAAAACTGGTTCAAAAAATTTCTGTTTAGACGTATAAATAAAAAAAATTAAAACAAATTTTTTTTGTATGTTTTGGCAAATAAACTGAATAAATCCGGGCAAAATCTGGGCATTTTTAACTGAAATCCGGGCAACCGGGCCGGGCATGACTTTTGTCTAATTTTGTGTTCAATCTCCGGGCAAATCCGGATAAATCCGGGCAATCTGGCAATCTTAAATTAGAATATGATATGTTATCTCATCATTAAAAAAAAGTTAAGGCTTTTACATTTAGAATAACAATTTGACATTTTTATTCGGTTTCCAATATTTGATGTGAAACTAAAAATCAACATCACATTTTAAAAGTTTCAACACATTTAAAAAAACGATTTTTTTGTGTATATGAATATGAAATTGAAATGAAATTTATATTTTAAATGAAAAATTTAGTAATTCCTTCTTTGGCTATTGTAATTTCGTTTCTCAAGTTTGAAAATGAATTGCAATTAATTTATAATTTGTTTCTCGAATATTGCTTTGAAGATATAATTTCAATTGGAGACACTAAATTGTGGTTCTAAAAAAAGTTTGATTTCAGGATTCGAATCATACTCTTGAACTCTTATATCCGTATCACCATGGATTTTGAAATTTACTTCTTTTAGTTTTTTTTTTTAATTTGGATTCTAAGCCTGAAATCATAATGTTACCACAGAGAACTGACTTACAAGGTGACATGTTTTTTTTTTACTGGGCCACCAGATGCCTCCAAACACACCAAAGAGAACTGTCAAAACCAAACTGAGAAAAAAAACAAAATTTTGGTCAGTTCTGAACAGGTTTGGCATGTTTCAAGAAAATCACTGTTGAAGTTTCATGACACTTTCGTCAAGTTGCATATTTGGTCGAAATTTTTTTTACAAGTTAATCGCTATTTCCTTCAAGCTAAAAATACTTGATTTTGAACAATATGATGCTAAAGTGATACTCGAAAGTAACCCGCTTTGAGATGCTTAGAATCAGTTCTGATGGGTAAGACTGATTGTAAATTTTATTGCATTTATCTAACAATAAATTGAACCCGTCTATTCTAGAGCAGCATTGGTTCAATTGTTATTGAGTTCATATATGATTACGCCTTTTCGAAAACTGGGGACTTGAAAATTTCAAGAAAATTTTCAACGTATTTTTTTAATGTCGAGATTTGAAATTTTACACACTTTTTCGAAGACTTTTTGTTTGGCCTTGTACGTTTGTTCTCTGTGATGCTACTTTCCAATTAATATTAGGGAAATATTTATCCAGCCTGACATACCAAGCTATCAACGAAGAAATAAAAATATTTTAATATCTATTTTTTATTTTTTCTCAACTAGAAAATTTTAGTTGCTGATTACGAATCAAGTTTTGAAATAAAAAGCTCTTATAAGAGTTTTTATTTTCAATAAGTTGGCATATTAGAATGAAAATAATTCGTAAGTTATTAGCTGTTTAACAGGGGTTTGTCTTTTCGCATTAATCAACAATTAATTCAATTGACATCACTGTTTAGTGCCTAGCAAGGTATTGCATGACTACTTTTCATGCAATACTTCGCGGGGCACAAGCAGTGATGTCAATTGAATTTGTTGTTTATCAATGCGAAAAGACCCTGTTAAACAGCTAATAACTTTTTTGACTAATAAGATACGAAGTTACGGTCTTGGACAAAGTTGTTTAGCGGCAAATTTACTTTAGGAATTTGATAAATTGGTACAAAACCCATCAGCTGGCTCGGTTCCACAGAAGAAACAAAAATGATGTTAGTTTTTCAGTACAAAATATTCAATTTTCCCATACAAACTTCAAAGTCCAAATTTACTCATGTAAACGTTACTTAAAAATTCTGCAAAAAATCATGGATGAGTTTTGGGCCAAGGCGAAGCTTTTTAGACCCCAGGGTTTGAGAAATTCAAAAATGACCCCAAATCGACTCAGTCTAATACCTACTGATTACAATACTTCGTTCCTATGAACGCATTTTTACAAAGTTATGGCGGAATTTGAACAAACTACCTGTCAACCATATATGTATATACGTATGTCTGATTTGACATGTAGTTTTACAAATGTTATTCAAAATGGAAGAAGAGTCCCATAAAAAGTGGTAAAATAAAAAAAATATAATCGATCAATGTTTTGGTGAAAACCAATTTTTGCTGTCTCTCGAATGATGAAAAAGTTCAGATTCACTTCTAAATGGCGTTGATGATAAATTCTCAATTCGTTTTTAATATGCAATATTCAACATTTTCAATTTAGTATGACTGGTTTACCAATGTTGGGATCGAATTAATGTATGATTGAATTTTTTATCAACATTTAAAGTGATGACACAGATATAAAGTCTTTATGAATATAAATTTACTAAATCACCGCCCTTAATCGATGATCCAATCTATGCTAGAGAAAAAAATAGAACGGTTGCAGAAAAAAAACCCTCCTATCCAACCAAATTTGGGCTGCCTAGCTCGGCTAAATCTCCGTCATGATTGCATTGTCAGCCTTCCGTTTGCTGTCAGTCAAAACTAACCGACTTTTTTTTACTTCAAAAACATACAAATAATCTTCACCATCACCCAAACTGCAACGTCCTGAAGTTCCAGAGATAGTGGAATTAGAATTTCACAGGGATCACATAGAGGCACAATCCATTCATCTATCCAGCCATCCATCCAACCATCCATCTATCCATGGTGTGAAAAATCTGACATCGAGGTTTTTCCGCACTGACACCCTCATGGTTTGATGCTGGCTGCAGTTAAACCAACCCCCCTTTTCTCGACTCCATTTTGCTTCCTACCCCAGTCCAGGAGACGAGGCCACAAAGGCCTTCACTGTCAGGCCCCGAAAGTGTGGCCGCAAGATCGAGGCCAACTGCTGCTGACGCACATGATGAGCGATTTTTTTTTGTCGTCCATTGCTTTTGCAAAGTGACTACAAATACTGGCAAAAAATGCGTTCACAGCTTCCAAGACCTTTCTCCCATCCGGCAAACCCACCCTTTGGGGCCACCAACAGCCTTCGGCTGAAGGAATTTGAAACCTCCTGAACCCGAATATGGCGATGGATGGCTAGGGCCACAGAGAGTGAACCATTTCCACCGACAGAACATGATGTACGCAGAAAATAAATTAAACCAGACATTTACATACATCATACAATATCCCAACATTTATCATTCATTCACACTCTGCCATCACCATCGACCAACGATTTGGGATAGGTCCGGGAGTGAAGGGGTAGGCCCTTGCAAAAAATTGGTCCAATTGACCATTGGCGTAGGTGAGGGAGTCAATGAACTGCATACGTAGGGGTACCTAATAGACCAACTTCGTTCCTTCGCGGTGCTTAATGTGTTAAAAGGACTATGCAAAAATGCAAGTAACGTTTAAGGTGTAATTTCACAAATTTATTTATTTTATTTTATTTGTTTACAGAGTTTTCCGCATCACAACATAATTTGATGAACATAATTCCTAAAATTCACTCGGGCCATGACAACCGTTCTCCAATTTATCGGACATCCCACATTCGTCAGATCATGCTCCACTCCGTTTTTGCAATACAGTAGTCCATAATTTTCGCAGGATGTCCTGCCGTGCCTATCCGGCCAGCCTTCACCACCTTCTGGATACTGGATTCGACGTAGAATCACGCGAGCTTGTGATTCATCCTTCGTCTCCACACTCCGTTCTCCTGCACGCCACCAGAGATGATTCTCAATATTCGTCGCTCGAATATTCAGAGTGTACGCAGGTCCTCCTCGAGCAATATCCATGTCTCGTGCCCGTAGAAAACAAACGATCTTATGAGCGTCATGTACATGTTACACTTCGTGCGAGGGTTAAGTCTTCTCGTCCGCAGTTGCTTGTACCGGATCTCTTGTTTATTTGTTTATACATACAATCAACAGACCAGGTATAGGTCCAAACGATGACTTGAAATTAAAATTAAAATTACACTAACACTTATAACTTTTTTTTTTTTGAAAAACTTCCCTTACACAGCTCAGAAAAGCGGATGAACGATTTGATAACACCCATGAAAGCACTATTGGATCCGTAGTTGTTCAATCGAATGGAAAACATACATTTGAAGGTCCTGGTTTCTCAGTCTATGGGGTCTCATACTTAGCGTAATATTAAGCTTCGAGTAGCGTAGGACAATCGATTCGCGATGTAAGTAAATCAGCGACGAAAGAGGCTCGAGTTGCATTTCTTCGGGCTTGAAGAGTATCCATGCAAATGAGACGACATCGATGTTCGTTGATTGGCAGGTGAAAGGGGGCATCCATTAATTAAGTAACGCTCCTAGGGGGGGAGGGAGTAAGCTCGAGCGTTACGAATTGTGACATAGGGGAGGAGGGGAGGTATGCTCATCGTTACGTAACGATTTTTTCTTCAAAAAATTCAGTTTAATCGCAGATATGTTGATGTCATGCAATTTTTGCAGAATGATAAGTAAACCAAAAATCAGCTTAAAATTTGTAAGCTTCAACATGATTGAAACTGATTTGTAACCTTTCCTCTTTAAAGATTTTGAGATAGACTCCTTAAAACGTGTATTGAATATCCGTGAAATAACCTTTGGAAAATCGAATATTAGGTACATTTACCCCCAAGAACTCAATTCAACCTTAAGACCGAAATTTTACTTTTTTTTCTCAATTGATTTAAAAAATGCAATTTTGGTTATTCCGACGAATATTACTAAGAGGAGTAAATTTTGCATAACAAGTCATGTTCCTTGAACAACATTAAACAAGGCAGAACATCAGTTAACAAGCACAGAGCAACTCGTTTTAAGAAAATTATTTTATTTTATCAGAAAATTATCATCAATGAGTTCTAAGAAGCGATTTGGATAGATATTAATTCCGTTTTGAGGAACGTTAAAAAATTTTATATTTAAAATCTTTTCTGACCCTCGAAAATCAGTATTTCAAAACATGATTTGTGACATACGGGGAGGAGAGGGTCAAAAAAGTGCATTTTTTGCGTGACGTAATTTATGGATGCCGCCAAAAGGGTCTTGCAGTTTAGGTGTCTGAGAGCATAACGCGAAAAGCGCCGCTGGATTGCCTCGAGCCGCTTGGTACCGTTCTGGTAGTCCTTGGACACTCGAAATAAAATTCCAAGCCGTCTAGAAGCTTTATCGAAGACGTAGTTCGTATGTGTTTTAAGCTCAAGCTTACGGTCGAGTATTACGCCCAGATGGTGTTGAATAGTTTGTTATATTAGATTGAGAAGATAATTGGTCCTAGGTGACTACCTTGGGGCACACCGGAGGATGCAGAGAACTGGCTGGAGAGAGTGTCCTGTACGAACTGTCAATTTACGTCCAGTTAGGTAACTGCGGAACCAGCCAAGTAAAGTTCCACAGAATCCTAAGCGTCCAAACTTACCAATGACAATACCGTGGTCCACCTTATCAAATGCTACTGATAAGTCGGCACATAGGAGGTAGAGGTTAACAGGTTAGTTGTCGTGGAGCGTTTGGACATAAATCCGTGCTGATCGATTGGAAAATGTTGCTTACATTACGAGAAAATCGGATCCATGACGACTGATTCGAACCGTTTGAAGATTGCACATGAAGCGGAGATTCCTCTAGAGTTGTTGATATCCCTCCGACCCCCATTTTTATGGACCGGAAACATGTAAGCTTCCTTCCACAGTGAAGGGTAGGTGGTTCTGTCAAGCGAAGCTTGAAAGGTTAGTCTCACAGGAGTCAGTAAAACAGGCAATCGTTCTTATGCAGAAGCCGAGTGGTGAAACATTTCTAACAGCACTCTCCACATGTTCTGGGGATGTGGAAGTAGTAGCAAAGGTACTCGAGAATTTTTGAGCAAAGAGATCACTGATTCCGCAATCAGAGTTCGCAATGTTGCCATTCAGAAATGTAAGCGTCAGATAACACTTCCATCGAGGTGGTAGAGATTGATCGCGGTTTAACGTAGCTTTTTCAAAAAGTAGTATATCGCAGTGAGTGACTAGTGTGTGTGAAGTTTTTCCCCAAAAATCCGCCTTCGAAGAAATTAACGCCTGCACAACGAACGTCAACAGCATGCAGCCAGAATGGTTTATCAACTCACAACCAGAGGGCCAACTGGGATAGTCGATGCTTCCGGGTAATTACACGAATGGCAGCGACGCCCCGACGATACGATGAACGAAGAGCGATCGCGAAGCGAGAGCAACGACCGAAACTCGCGGTTCAAGGCCGGTCAAATGCGGCTTCCTGGTGCTGGCTCACTTTGCTAAAAACCACCTCAGTGTACACATAAGAAACTTTGATAGTGCAAATAACAGCCAGACACCAGGTAAGCCAACCGCCGCTCATCCGCCATTTTGCCCTCGCCAAGAAGGACGCGCGCTAATGCCAGTGTCTCCTTACTACAGGACCCCTTTGTTTTGGGACAAAATACCTTGGTTGGAATAACCTTGTGCCTCCAACTACGACGGGAATAACCGCCACCGAACATCGGTTAACCCACGATCGGAAGTACCGGTCGACCATACATCCTCGAACCTTACGGACCGACCCAAGACGGTGGACCACCCGTTACGAAAGGCCACTGTCTTGACAGCATCGAGATCGACGCTGTACTTGAGGAAAAGGGGCTGCCATCGTCATCGGACCGGTGTGTCCACTCGCTGACTCGTCTACAACTTCAGCCATACCGACACCCCGTACCAGGATCGGCAGCATCCACAAGGGCTTGGCCCTTCAGGTATCGTGCTATTATTGTGACCATTTTTACTGTGCAAATAAGTTACAGTTTGCGGTAGATCTCCTCCACCGTCTCAGATGATCTGATTTCACAAAACACTTCAAGAAACGTACATCTGAAGTATTTTAATGGAATAAATTATTGAGAAAAACAAATTTCGTATTCGAGGGTTTTTTCGGATCAGAGCATGAGTAGGCAATCTTATACACCCTCTGTGACGAATATCTCTCAGATTCAAGCTTCTTTTGTCAGATAAGGACTTGGTCTTGGACTTTGGTCAGATTTAAGCTTTTTTCATCAGGTTTAAGCTTTTCAGATGTTTTCAATCTCACATCTGTAATGCTATCAAGGCAGAAATTTTAAAAACGAGATTCACTAACATTTCACAAAAAGATGTTGGTCACACGTTTTTATAGAGTAATCGTGTAACGTTGCATACCCCCGGATCAGAGTTGGTTTGTATAATAGTTTCAAATATCTCATTTTTTATTGGAGGGAGAGCGCTCATCAAAATCAACTTAAAATAGGACTCAAATCGAATAATTTAAAGACGATTTTCATCAAAATTTATTCACGCGCACGAAGAAGCTAATGACGTGTAGTTGTAGTTGAATTTTAATAACGATTTATTACGTTAAACCCTGGTCTATTTTATTTGGCTTGCCATAGCTCAGTCGGCGACGTTCGTGTCGTCTGAGCCAATGCAATGGTTGTGAGTTCAAGCTTAAGAGTAAACCTCGAGCGTAGTTGAACCGAATAGGTTTGCCAATACCAATCCGATTGAGTTAAATGACATAATGACATAAAAATGTCAAAGCACATACAATCGAATAAAAAAGGGTATGGAGTGATTACAACAGTACTTCTTTGCTTTAAACATAACTTTTTAATAACTACGCCACTGACAACACAAAAAAAAGAGTGGATGATCCCGATCCGTCAGTGTGTTTGTGCGCGAATGGTGCGTGTGTGGATATACAGGCCTGGGTGTTTGGATCACGTTTGTTGCTGGCACGTCATCGTTCTGGCAGCAACCACCGTGGAGGAAAAACACACACGCCGGTTTCAAAAAAGAGTTCCAACAATTTGAGGACAACAACAACAACCCGAGACACATTCCCGCACATTCGGTGAAAAACAACAACAAAAATGCCAACAAGAGCAACGACAGCTCCCTGCTTTGCCTATGCCAGGACCAAGGACATTCGGCGGAATCGGAATCGGTACAGTGAAAAAAAAACCTTCATCGAACTGCAGCATCCGAATTGCGTGAGCCATTTTTTTTATCAACTCATCGGGGCCAGGTCAGGCAGAAGAGATGATGTTGTGTGATGCTGTTTTGCGGAAACGAACCACACGGAAGCCCCCGGAAGCCAGATCCCCGTTTCGCTCGTTGAATGGAGTCGCATGGCAGCACCATCACTTCACTATCACATCATTCATCCAAATATACCTAGCGGCGAAGGCAGTTTTTCCGCCGGGATTTTCCACCGAGCACAGAGAGATGGGATCATCGAGTGATGGACAGGTTTGATTTTTTTTTCTTCTCGCGTTCGTTTTTGTGTTGTTTTCTTCACTACATTGCCACTACTTGGTTTATTGCAACTGCATTTGGTTTGACTCCTGCTGCAATGTTTGGATTGGCAGGGTTGAAACCATAGTAAGTTCACTAAGTGTTAAATTGGGGCCAATGTTCTAGCAAAGAAATTTTGAGTAAAATTTGAAGTTCTGTACATACTGATACATAATGAAAAGCTTATAATAATAGATTATTAAAACTCATCATCATTAATAGAGGTGATAAGAAGTGATGAGTCAAAATATGACAAGAAGTCAGAAAAAATTAAAAAAATTAAAAATAAGGAAAATTTTGGATAAATTTCTATTTAAATTTTATGAAGGATTAATCACCGTAATTTATATTCGTTCGCACTGCAAGTTTTCCCTTGTGGGGCGGACCACGCTTGGCCTACTAATGTGTGGTGGTAGATGCAACTCTATCTGTATCTACCGCTTCATAGTAGTAGGCCCGTGAGGAACAAAAATTTGATATGTGATGATATGCTTCTAAACAAATTCTACCCGCTCATTTTCAACATCTTTCATTTTCATCTATTCTTCTATCCAAAATCTGAAAATCTGGTTGAATAATTAATTTAACTTGCGTTCATATAAGTTTATAAGATTTAATTAAAAATTGAGATATAAACTATATTTTTCATTTTCTCGTTCTGGTAATTTAGGGGCGATTTAATACGATTTCTCGTGTGTTAAACAGCAAAAGCAATAGCTTTCACTCCGATTAGCTGTCATTCTTATGGAAATCTGTGTAAAAGTAATGAGCAAGCTTTACTCTTTTTAGCAGACCCAACCCCAATACTTCATGACAGCTCTGAAATAACACTGTTCGCACCAAACTGCACCATCGCAAGCCAGGCAATAATCAATGCAACCGACAAACAATATCAATCACTATATCCATGCCACACGCATCTCCAGTAGTTCTGACCAACAGATAATAGTGCATGTGTGGAGTAGTGTAGGTTAAACAGGTGTAGGCAAAGGAATAGAAGATAGCCGGTCGGACTCGAAAGGCTACTACAAGCTGCTGCTGGTCAGCTAGAAGCGAGACAAGTTAGAACGAATAAAGCACCCGTGTCGCTCGTATCACATACAGTCCACTTAGAATTCTATTGTCTTTTCATTCCGTTAAGCGTTTGGCTATTTTTAATAAATGTTTCGTGAACGTATCACCGATTAAGTGTTGTTAATTAACTGTTCGAACTTTCAAACGTCTGGGAACTTCGCGGTGAATTTGAATCAGTGCACCTTTTCGGAATTGGCCCCAACAAACACCTTGTGACAATTTTCAATCCCCGTGCTTCCTTTTGGTTTACCACCGCAGTTTATCCGCCATTGCATATTGAAAATAAGAAAGTTTCAATCGGTCTCGCTAGAGGACAATTTAGCTTAGCGGATTCATTTCATTCGGCACGATTTGGACTTTGTTGGATTGGTATCAAGCTATGTGTCCTTTGAGTAGTAAACTGATGAAAAACTAGGCCAAAACATGATCATGCTAGCGGATCATGGGCAACAGGTCGCGGTTCAGGCACTCTCGGAAGTAAACAGCTGTATTAATTGTGTCAGTGTTCGGTGCTTGTTTTTGACTTCGTCTTAAGACTCAATCTTACCTTGACACGATGGACGGTGCAGAGAGGGGATCCCACTTTTCAGGTCATATCCCGAACTGAGGCAGTCTTCTTACTGGCGGAAGCACGCATGACTTTCAGGTCCAAACCCGGTTCCCGTTAAGATTTTTTTTGTCCACGAAGCTGCTTTTCTCTCCATACTTCCGAATCGCATTTCGAACCGCTCCAATACTTACTTCTTCCATTTTCGCCAATTTACTCAACGAAGTATTACGGAAAGTACACCATTTGTGAACGATATTTATACGCAAAAATATTAAAACTGGACCTCCCGATACACCGAGTTCAAAGTAGCTAAACTTAAAAGGAATGCTCCAGATAGGTACAAATTTGTTTTTGCGGATACTTTTGCCTGCAAGTTCATGTTTTGGCAATCCAAGTTAGATATTTGACAGTTATAAATTTGGCTGTTGAAAGAAGACATCATCACAGGACAAGTAAGGTTCTATCCCGATCTAGCTAGCTGCCACAACACCTGGGATATATTGTAATGGTACTAGAAGAATAACTTTGATGCTTTTGAATAAAGTTTGAATCCACCAAACTGCCCAGAGTTTCGTCCTATCGAAAGATATTGAGCAAAAGGCAAGCGTTGATTGAAAAAGGGTGACAAATCAATGAAATCATCATTTGGTATTGCTTAGGATGCCAGATTGCCCGGTTTTATCCGGGTTTGCCCGGATATTTAATACAAAATTCGGGAACAGTCCCGGGCCCGGTTGCCTGAATTTCATTGAGAAATGCCCGGATTGTGCCCGGATTTCAAGGATTTCTGGAAGCCTTAAATATGGTTTAAAATTTATTGATAAGTTTTGATAAAATAAAATTATTTTTTAATTCTTTTTCTTGATTTTTGTTGAGTAATTTTTGGTTTTTGACAAAATTGGCCCGGATATTGTCCGGATTTTTGGTTGTCAATGATGAAATCAAATGCCCGGATTTTGCCAGGTTTTTATATAAAACTGCCCGGATAGGTGCTGGAAAAATTCTAGCCACCTTAGGTATTGCACTGGACTTGTGATATAGCTCAGTTGGCAAGTCAGTTGCCCCTGAGCCAATGTCTGTGAGTTCGAGCCTAAGAGTAAACATCGGACACAGTTGTGCCGAATAAGTTTTCCAATAACTACCCGCCAACTGCAACGTTGATATGGTAAAACGCCTATAACCGAACCGAAAAAAATCATCTTAAATGCAAACTGGTAAAAAATGTGCTGAGCTTGATGTGAGGATTTCAACGAAAACGTAGAAAATTCATCAAAATAGCAAAAAAAAAATTGGTTTGGTATTTTTTCCTTTAAACCCTACAAAAAACATCGGAAATTGTGTGCGACCCGATTCTTACTGGTACAAGCCTCCAAAAGTTGCTCACAAAAGATAGTGGTGCATTTTTCTCGAGTACAGGCCTAAGTTCGTGTACGATAACTGTTCCAGTGTCTATCCTTGTTCGAATTAGTTCGGAAATCCGAACAAATCTTCTTCAAACAGAGGACAGAAAAGATGACTCTTTTCGCAAACTATTTACTTCTTTTCTCCTCGCTGTGCCATGCCAAAGTTTAATTAGAAATATTTGAAATCCTAATGAATTAAAATAGACGCGACGATCAATATAAGATATTTATCACTAGTTAAAATATTTAAATTATATTCCGAAACAAAATCTATATGGATTTTTGTCTGTCTGTTCCCTGTAGACTCGAGAACCAATACCCTACCTGCCAATTTATGAGAAACTTGGCAGGTAGGGTATTGGATGTCGGAGAAGGTTCCTATTATGGTTTGAAACTCCTCCCCCTAGCAGGGACGGGGAGGGGGTCTCCCAAACAAAAGACAACTCGAGAACCAATCAAACAAATGGTAGGGGAAAGTCGGGTAAGACGGACACTTTCAATATTTCGAGAATTACAATGTTTGGCACTAATCTAATGATGGGAATATGTTCGCCTGAGTGTATCAACACTTTCGAGACCCTTTGTTTATTTATAGCAAGCAAGCAACCTGTATACACATCTCAGGCGGCGATGGAAATCCCGTGCTAAGTGTTAGTAAAAGTTTTTTTTTTGTAAACATTGAAACCATGACAATTCGTGACGTCAGTTGCATTTCCAAACAAACAACCAACAGGGAAAACTATAGAGAAAAAAATCATTGCCAACTGCTGTTTACGATTCTCGCCTAGGATACATAAACATCCTGGCAAGTGACGTAGACTTTGTTTACCTTTTTACTTCTTGGATAACGAGTTCTGTATAAGTGTGCGTGTTTCTTCATCACCTTCTTTCCATCACATTGGCAAGCAAGGTCCCATAATAGTAAACAAAACAAACAAAAACTTTGAGAATCCATTATTTGATGTAATTTTCTCTCCTCATAAACTAGTTTATAACTCGCAAAATTTTCGAAAATGTCAACCGTTTTCAAAAGAAGAGTGTTTATTAGGCTTCTTTTTAACCATATGGAGAAAAATCAGCGAGTTTCGGTCAAAGGGCTTGAACATCAATCGTTTAGAAAAAAAAAGTTGCTAAAGCGGGTAAGACGGACACCTCAAGGTCGGGTAAAACGGACACATAAGTTTCTTCAGGAATTTTAAAAAATTCATCTGTTTGATCCTCCATATGCTTTCAGAAGACTTTGGCAAGAGCAATTACAGGTCGAAAAGCACTCAACAACTTAAACAGGCCATAAAAACTGTAAAAACGGGATCTCCGGTGAAGAAAGCGCCTATAAAATACGGAATTCCGAAATAACACTGTTTCGCTTCTGGACTCGGACCAGTTGGGTCTATTTTGGTTTAAAAACGTTTTCTTATACTTAACTCACAAAAATATCTACATTTACAGCAATTTTTGCGGCAAAATGTACCTTTTCTGAACAGTGTCCGTTTTATCCGGCCATTTTTGAAAAGTGTAATTAGCAAGCATTTTTAAGATGGCTATAAAAACAGTCTTGATGAAGGAAATTTACTAATTCCAGTGGTTAATGCGATAGTAAACAACCTAAACTGCCCATCTGCACGAAAACTGCGATGAAAAAAGGAATATCTGATTTTATATTGCGATTCTACCTTAGGGTGTCCATCTTACCCGACTTTCCCCTACCAAACTTAACATGGGAAGGTTTCTTTCCAGTATGGAGATATAAAGGGGAGAAGGGGCCTCTTTTACAGTTTTAACATGGGAGACTATTGGTACGCGAAATGATCTAATGATTATTTGAAACCTCTCCCTCAACCCGATGGGAAAATAGAAGGGGAAGAGGTGGGATTCCATTTTTTTTTGTATTACTGAAGAACAAATCGAGCAAATCGCACCAAAATTGGCATGGAATGATATTAGAGTACGATGAATGTGCCTGATTATTTGGTATCCTTCTTTCTTTCCAGTGGGGAGATCGGAAGAGGGTTCCTGTAAAAAAAAATTTATATTACTCGAAAAAAATTTAAATAATTTAACCAAATTTGACATGGGAAAATATTTGAGCACGAGAAATATTTCTATGATTATTTGAGAACACTCCCTTCTTCCATAGGAAAGATAGAAAGGAAGAAGTAGGCTGCCATACGATTTTTATTGCTTAACTCGAGAACAGTTAGAGCAAACGGGACCAAATTTGTCGTGGAAGGGTATTTCAAAAAACTGCTTCTTAAGATATATGGTACCACCCCTGACCATACTGACTGGACAATCGATTTCTTTTGTTGAGTTTTTTTTTCAGCAATACGCAATATGTGCATTAATCGCTTTTGATGGAATGCTATCCCAATTGGACAGTGCCACCCACAAGGAAACAACTTTCAAGGAATCAATACTGATGTTATGAAATCGTTTGGTACATCTTTGTACCTGAAAATAATCACATTTTCGTAGATGACGGAAAGAATTAAAGAAACATAAGCTATCAAAGAACGAAAGAACATAAGCCGTAAATATCATGAATTTTTCGAAAAAGATACAACGGCTCACCGGCAGGACTTGAACCTGCAATCTCCGCTTCAGTACAACGGCGCGTGGTGAAATACTGAAGCGGCGCGTGGTGAAATTAGCTAACGCGCCGTTGTACTGAAGCGGAGATTGCAGGTTCAAGTCATGCCGGTGAGCCGTTGTATCTTTTTCGAAAAATTCATGATATTTACGGCTTATGTTCTTTCGTTCTTTGATAGCTTATGTTTCTTTAATTCTTTCCGTCATCTACGAAAATGTGATTATTTTCAGGTACAAAGATGTACCAAACGATTTCATAACATCAGTATTGATTTCAACAGAGCAACACATCCCTGTGTAACTGGTCTGCTCGGAACCTTGAGCAGCACTGATTGCTTCTACATCTGACCAGAGATGCCAATGTGCCTGATTTTTCAGGCGTTGCCTGATTTTTCGAGGCTCTGCCTGACAACCTGATAAGCCATTGATTTTCCCTGATTTTTGAAAATATGCCTGATTTTGCCTGATTTTTACGAATGTCATGAAAAATGGGTAGTAAGGAACTGGAGTAGGTACCATAGCTGAAGCGAAAAAGTGAAAATGTGGCTGAATCAAAGCAATCGAAAGATTTCCGTTAATTCTTATTGAAACAGAGAATTGAAGGGATTGCTTTGATGCAGCAGAATTATTCAACTAAGTAGGCTCACAACACATATTGGAGTGAAAATGTGGAGCGATGACCAAAAAAAAAAAAGGTCATCACATTTTCATATGTGATGAAAGGAATTAGAGAAACATGAACTATCAAAGAACGAAAGAACATAAGCCGTAAATATCATGAAAATTTCGAAAAAGATACAACGGCTCACCGACAGGACTTGAACCTGCAATCTCCGCTTCGGTACAACGGCGCGTTAGCCAATTCCACCACGGTGAACGTGATGGAACCGGCGAACACGAGCAATCGAGCTCTGCCGATCAACTGCTGGACCTTCTATCGAAACACCATGTATATCCCGCATGTGATCTTTTCCCTCTATTGATCTCTCTTGTTTCTCTAACCCCACCCATCGACTCGGGATTTTAGCCGAGCGAGCACATGGTCGATTGCTTCGGGTTTTGCCGCAACTTACGGTCAGATGAAGAAGCAATCAGTGCCGCTCAAGGTTCCGAGCAGACCAGTTACACAGGGAGGTGTTGCTCTGTTGAAATCAATACTGATGTTATGAAATCGCTTGGTACATCTTTGTACCTGAAAGTGATCACATTTTCATATGTGATGAAAGGAATTAGAGAAACATGAACTATCAAAGAACGAAAGAACATAAGCCGTAAATATCATGAAAATTTCGAAAAAGATACAACGGCTCACCGACAGGACTTGAACCTGCAATCTCCGCTTCGGTACAACGGCGCGTTAGCCAATTCCACCACGGTGAACGTGATGGAACCGGCGAACACGAGCAATCGAGCTCTGCCGATCAACTGCTGGACCTTCTATCGAAACACCATGTATATCCCGCATGTGATCTTTTCCCTCTATTGATCTCTCTTGTTTCTCTAACCCCACCCATCGACTCGGGATTTTAGCCGAGCGAGCACATGGTCGATTGCTTCGGGTTTTGCCGCAACTTACGGTCAGATGAAGAAGCAATCAGTGCCGCTCAAGGTTCCGAGCAGACCAGTCCGAGCAGAAGGTCCAGCAGTTGATCGGCAGAGCTCGATTGCTCGTGTTCGCCGGTTCCATCACGTTCACCGTGGTGGAATTGGCTAACGCGCCGTTGTACCGAAGCGGAGATTTCAGGTTCAAGTCCTGTCGGTGAGCCGTTGTATCTTTTTCGAAATTTTCATGATATTTACGGCTTATGTTCTTTCGTTCTTTGATAGTTCATGTTTCTCTAATTCCTTTCATCACATATGAAAATGTGATCACTTTCAGGTACAAAGATGTACCAAGCGATTTCATAACATCAGTATTGATTTCAACAGAGCAACACCTCCCTGTGTAACTGGTCTGCTCGGAACCTTGAGCGGCACTGATTGCTTCTTCATCTGACCGTAAGTTGCGGCAAAACCCGAAGCAATCGACCATGTGCTCGCTCGGCTAAAATCCCGAGTCGATGGGTGGGGTTAGAGAAACAAGAGAGATCAATAGAGGGAAAAGATCACATGCGGGATATACATGGTGTTTCGATAGAAGGTCCAGCAGTTGATCGGCAGAGCTCGATTGCTCGTGTTCGCCGGTTCCATCACGTTCACCGTGGTGGAATTGGCTAACGCGCCGTTGTACCGAAGCGGAGATTGCAGGTTCAAGTCCTGTCGGTGAGCCGTTGTATCTTTTTCGAAATTTTCATGATATTTACGGCTTATGTTCTTTCGTTCTTTGATAGTTCATGTTTCTCTAATTCCTTTCATCACATATGAAAATGTGATCACTTTCAGGTACAAAGATGTACCAAGCGATTTCATAACATCAGTATTGAAGGTCATCACTTCGAGCGAAATATCCGTTACTTTTACGTAGCCTGATTTTGCCTGATTTTTATTTCGCAAGTTCCCTGATTTTTGAAAATAAATGTTGGCAACCCTGCATCTGACCGTAAGTTGCGGCAAACCCGAAGCAATCGACCATGTGCTCGCTCGGCTTAAATCCCGAGTCGATGGGTGGGGTTAGAGAAACAAGAGAGATCAATAGCGGGAAAGATCCCATGCGGGATATACATTGTGTTTTCGATAGAAGGTCCAGCAGTTGATCGGCAGAGCTCGATTGCTCGGGTTCGCCGGTTTCATCACGTTCACCGTGGTGAAATTGGCTAACGCGCCGTTGTACTGAAGCGGAGATTGCAGGTTCAAGTCCTGCCGGTGAGCCGTTGTATCTTTTTCGAAAAAATCATGATATTTACGGCTTATGTTCTTTCGTTCTTTGATAGCTTATGTTTCTTTAATTCTTTCCGTCATCTACGAAAAACTTTCAAGGAAAAATAGGCAACTTCGACGATACAATCGTACTAAACAGGTAAATGTTTCCTACAGGATTTTAACAAGGTTCGCAATACCGTCGATAGGTGGCAAAATAGGACAGAAAATGATCGGATTTTGTTCTAAGTATCATTTCAGTGTTATCAGTGGTACAACTCCCTCCTCCCAGTGGGGAGATAGGAAAAGCGAAAGGGACTGCTTTACTGCTTATTTCTGGCATAACTTGAGAACTAATCAAGCAAATGGAAATAAATTTGATGTGGGAGCATGTGATACAATAAATAGTAATATGATCATTTAACCCCTCCATTCTTTATAGGGGATATAATAGGCGATGATACAATACTTTGCATAACTCGAGAACTTATTTAAGAAATGGATTCATATTCCATATAGAAAAGGATTAGAGCACGAGAAATGATTCTATTTTTTATGTTAGGCACCACCCTTCTTCCAATGAGTACGATGGGGGGAGGGGCCCTTATACAATTTTTTTTTGGCATAACTTCAAAATTTATCATGCAAATGGAATCAAATTTTTCAAATCAACCTAGTTTTTTTCATATTATTATCAAACACATGGAGCCACATGGGATAAGTGACGTTAATAAGATACCAACATGGAAGTCTGTGAGCCATCCCCACTTTCTAAGAATAAAAGGTGGAGAATCCATACTAATAAAACATACACTTTGGCATAGTTAGAGAACTCATGAAACTTACAACCACAAAGTAAAACTTTCAGATCTTAAAAAACAAATTTAAAGATCCAGTTACACTCTATAAGATGCAGTTATCATTTTAAAATAGTTGTTTCTGATTTATGCTGAAATTGATTCAAAATGATATCTACAGAAAAAAACCTGAAAATTTAGATAATTTGAACAAATTTCATTTATTTTTGCAAGGTGTAGCAAAGCGCACCGGGTCAGCTAGTTATTCAAGTATTTTTTTTTTATTTACATAGTATTCCGTCTCACGACATAACTTGACGAACATAATTCCTAAAATTCAATCGATCCATGGCAACCGCTCTCCAATTTCTCGGGCACCCCACGTTCACCAGATCACGCTACACTTGGTCTAACCATCTCGCTCGTTGCGCCCCCGCTCGTCTTGTTCCTAACGGATTCGTAGCGAACACCTGTTTTGCAGGACAGTCGTCCGGCATTCTCGCAACATGTCCCGTCCAGCGTATCCGGCCAGCCTTCACCACCTTCTGGATACTGGGTTCGCCGTAGAGTCGCGCGAGCTCGTGGTTCATCCTTCGCCTCCACACTCCGTTCTCTTGTACGCCGCCAAAGATGGTTCTTAACACTCGTCGCTCGAATACTCCGAGTGTACGCTGGTCCTCCTCGAGCAATATCCATGTCTCGTGCCCGTAGAGAACAACCGGTCTAATGAGCATCATATACAGGTTACACTTCGTGCGAGGGCTAAGTCTTCTCGACCGCAGTTGCTTGTGGAGTCCATAGTAGGCACGACTTCCGCTGATAATTCGCCTCCGGATCTCACGGCTGGTGTCATTGTCTGCGGTCACCAGTGAGCCGAAATAGACAAGGTCTTCGACTATTTCAAGCTCGTCGCCGTCGATCGTGTCCTTGTTATTACTGGACAAGCGGGTTCGGTCGGTCTCAGATCCGCAGGCCAGCATGTACTTCGTCTTGGACGTATTAATCATCAATCCAATCCTTCCTGCTTCGCGTTTCAGTGTGCGGTAGATCTCCTCCACCGCCGCAGATGATCTGCCGACTATATCAATGTCATCGGCAAAGCAGATAAGTTGACTGGATCTGTTGAAAATCGTGCCCCGCATTTCGCCCACCGCTCGTCGAATAACACCTTCTAGCGCCACGTTGAACATCATGCAGGATAGACCATCACCTTGTCGAAGCCCCCAGCGCGATTCGAATGAACTCGACAATTCACCCGAAATCCGCACACAGCACTGCGTTCCATCCATCGTCGCCTTGATCAGTCTGATCAGCTTCCCGGAAAAGCCGTTCTCGTCCATGATTTTCCATAGCTCGTTACGGTCGATCGTGTCGTATGCGGCTTTGAAGTCGATGAATAGATGATGCGTAGGGACTTGGTGTTCACGGCATTTTTGGAGGATTTGCCGCAATGTGAATATCTGGTCCGTCGTAGACCGTCCCTCCATGAAGCCGGCCTGATGACTTCCCACGAATCTGTTTGCTTGTGGCGTTAGGCGGCGGAGTAGGATTCGGGACAACACTTTGTAGGCGGCATTGAGGACAGTGATCGCTCGGTAGTTCTCACAGTCCAATTTGTCGCCCTTCTTGTAGATGGGGCATATTACCCCCTCCTTCCACTCCTCCGGTAGCTGTTCTATGTCCCAGATCCGGATTATCAACCGATGTAGGCAATCGGCCAACCTGTCCGGGCCCATTTTGATGAGTTCAGCTGCGATGCCATCCTTCCCAGCCGACTTGTTTCTATTCAGCTGGCGAATGGCTTCCTTAACTTCACTCATCGTTGGGAGTGGCTCCTCTTCGTCGTTGGCTACGCCGGCGATGTACCTTCCCCCACCGTCTTGATCTCCTGCATGTGCGCCGTTCAGGTGTTCATCGAAGTGCTGCTTCCACCTTTTGATCACCTCACGATTGTCCATCAGGATACCCCCGTCCTTATCCCGGCACATTTCGGCTTGCGGCACGAAGCCTTTGCGGGAGGCGTTGAGTTTCTGATAGAACTTTCGTGTTTCTTGGGAACGATGCAGCTGCTCCAGCTCCTGGAGCTCCTCCTCCTCCAGGCGGCGCTTTTTCTCCTGGAAAAGTCGGACTCGCTGCCTCTTCCGCTGTCGGTGATTTTCCACATTTCGACGGGTGCCTCTTTGCACTACTGCCGCCCGCGCGGCATTTTCTTCGTCCATCACCCTCCTACACTCATCGTCGAACCAGTCGTTCCGTCGAGATCGCTCCACATAACCGATGACGTTCTCCGCCGCACTGTTGATGGCTGTTTTGATGGTATCCCAGTCAAAATAACGAACAGTTATGAAATAAGTTTTTGCACTTCTTGATCAGGTGAGAGGACGAATCGGCTATATCCAGTCAATTAAGAACATTCTAGAGCCTCACCCATCAGAACTGATTATAGACATCTCGAAGCGGATTACTTCCAAGTAAATATCACTTTTGCATCCCATTGTTCATTATTCAGTACTTCTAGCTTGAAGGGAATAGCGATTAACTTTTAAGATATTATTCTATTATGCAACGTAACGAAAGTGTTACGAAACTTTAACAGCGATTCTCTTGAAACATGCCAAACAATTTATACGACCTATTCAAAACTGACCAAAATTTTGTATATTTTTCTCAGTTTTGTTTTGACAGTTCTCTTTTGCGTGTTTGGAGACATCTGGTGGCCCAGCCAAAAAACAAAAATTAGTTCTAAATGGTCGTTGGAAATTTTACACAAGTTTCGTGGACTAGCTTGTACGTCTGTTCTCTGTGCTACAAATATGATTTTTATCATGTTATTTGAACAGAATCCATATAACATAAAAAAAACTGCAAAAGTACAAAAATATCGTCTGAATATGTAGTTAACTAGCTGACCCGGTATGCTTTGCTACACCTTTCAAAATCAAATGATATTTTCAAAATTTATTCAAATTTTTATTGTTTTATTGGTATTATTTTAAACCAAATTATAACATAATTTATAAGCAACTGCTATAAAATGAGAGCTGCGGCTGGAGTTTCGAATTGCAACACAAAGATAACTTAAACAAATATTCTAAATCTTGCTCTATAAATTTGTGTTAAAGATCTGATAATTTGAATCTGTCTGGAGGGTCTCAAATTAATCGTACGCAAACAATCTAACTTATAAAGTATGGTTGTTTTTTCTTGATATGTTCTGGATTTATGCTGAAAAACTGATAAGAGAGCCCCTCCCCTGTCCTTACCTTCACCTCCTGCTGAATGGAGGTCGTGATTTTTAATAATCATACCTAATTTTTTCGTTCCCAAAAATCCTCTTATATCAAATAGAGTTCCATTGGTTGATAAGTTTTTAAGCTTTACAACAAAATTTATATGGAGCCTCCTTCTTTCTTCCCCCCTCTACACTGTAAAGCGTAAGGATCTATAACAATCGTAGAAACATATCTCGTAACAAAGTACCTTTCCATGTCATATTTGTTTCCATTTGTTGGCTTCGTTAGCATAAATTGAGAACTTATGCTAACAAAATTGAATTGGGCTCACCTTCCTCCTCCCATGTAGCTACTCACTGAAAGGAGGATGGTGTGTCAGATAATCATAGAATCCATTTCTCGGATTTTGTAAAAAAAAAGTTTAATGTAAGCCATCCTACTGCAAGAAAGGATTTTTTTCACATAGAAAAAGTATTTTTTCGTACTCAAATACTTTTTGATGCCAAATTTGGTTTTATTTGCTCGATAAATTCTCGAGTTATGCAAAAAATATTATATGGAAGCTCCCCTTTCCCTCTTTATATTTTTCCGCTGAAAAAAGGTGGGGCTTCAATTTATGATAGAAACATTTCTCGTATCAAAATACCCTCATATGCCAAATATGGTTCAATTTGCTCGATGAACTCTCCAATTATACTGAAAATTGTAAAGGAGACCTTTCCTCCCCCTTTTCATCCAACTCTTTGAATGAGTGAGGGATATCAAATATTCATAGAAGCATTTCTCGTACCCAAATATCGTTCCATGCCAAATTTGGTTCCATTTGCTGTTGTAGTTTTTGAGTTATGCTGTAAAAATTGTATGAAACTCCCCTCCCTCTTTCTTTTCTCCCCTCTGGAAGTAGGAAGGGGTCTCAAACAATGATTAGAACATGTCACGTTCCCAAATACCCGCCCATGCCAAATTTGGTTCCATTTGCTTAATTAGTTTTTGAGTTGTGTAAAAATTTTTAAAAGAGGCCCCTCCCTTCTTTATTTCTCCCTACTGGAAAGAGGGATGGGTCTCAAATAATCATAGAAATATTTTTCGTATCCAAATACCCTCCCATGCCAAATTTGGTTCCATTTGCTTTATAATTTTTTGAGTTATGCAAAAAAAAATATTAAAGAGGCCCCTCCCTCTTCCTACTGGAAAGAGGGAGGGGTCTCAAATAATCATTGAAATATTTTTCGTATCCAAATACCTTCCCATGCCAAATTTGGTTCCAATATCTTGATTAGTTTTCGAGATATATGAAAAATTGTAAGGTAGACCCCCTCCCCCCTTTCTATCACCCCACTGAGAGGAGCGAGGGGTACCTTATATTCATAGAAATATTCCTCGTGCCCAAATATCACCCCATGCCAACATTGATACCATTTGCTTGATGGGTGCTCGAGTTATGCAAAAAAATGTCTTTTGTTTGAGAGGCCCCTCCCTCCCTTATTGAGAGAGGGAGGGGTCTCAAACCATTATAGGAAACTTCCCTTGCTCCAATACCCCCAACCTGCCAAGTTTCACGCGAATCGGTTCAGTAGTTTCCGAGTCTATTGAGAACAGACAGACAGACAGACAGACAGACAGACAGAAATTCATTTTTATATATATATAGATAAAGAGATAACTTTGCATGGGGACCCCCCTTTCATAAAAAGTGAGATTCTTGAAACTATTATACAAACCATCTCTGACCCAAAAAACCCTCGGATACCAAATTTCACTTCATTCCGACCGACCATTCATACGTGATGTTGTTACAAAGAAAACGCCTCCATTTTTATATATAAGACTAGCTGACCCGGTGTGCTTTGCTACACCTTTCAAAATCAAATGATATTTTCAAAAAATAATCACATTTTTTTTTTGTTTTATTGGCATTATTTTAAATCAAATTATAACATAATTCATAAGCAACCGCTATAAAACGAATTGCAACACAAAGATACATAAATTAAACTAATATTCTGAATCCTGCACTATAAATTTGTTTTAAAGATCTGATAATTTAATCTGTCTGGAGGGTCTCAAATTTGTTGTTTTTGCTTGATATCCTCTGGATTTATGCTAAACTGATAAAAAAGCCCACCCCCCCTGTCTTTCCCTTCACCTCCTGCTGAATGGAGGTCGTGGTCTTTAATAATCATACCCATTTTTTTCGTTCCCAAAAATCCTCTTATATAAAATATAGTTTCATTGGTTAATAAGTTTTTAAGCTTTACAACAAAATTTATATGGAGCGCCCTCCTTTCTTCACTGTAAAGCGTAAGGGTCTATAACAATCGTAGAAACATATCTCGTAACCAAGTACCTTTCCATGCTATATTTGTTTCCATTTGTTGGCTTCGTTAGCATAAATTGAGAACTTCTCCCATATACCTACTCACTGAAAGAAGGATGGTGTGTCGGATGATCATAGAATCATACCAAAATGATTTTCCATGTTTTGTTTTGTCCATTTCTCGGATTTTGTAAAAAAAAAAGTTAAATGTAAGCCTCCTCTTTCCTTCCTATACATCCAATTCTATCATCCTTCTGCAAGAAAGGAATTGTTTCACAAAGAAAAAGTATTTTCGTACTCAAATACTTTTTGATGCCATTTTTTTTTTTCATTTGCTCGATTAATTCTCGAGTAATGCAAAAAAATTGTATGGAACCCCCCTTTCCCCCTTTATGTCTTTCCGCTGAAAGAAGTGGGGCTTCAATTTATAATAGAAACATTTTTCATATTCAAATACCCTCACATGCCAAATATAGTTCCATTTGCTCGATCAGCTCTCCAGTTATACTGAAAATTGTAAGGGAGACCTCTCCTCCCCCTTTTCATCCACCTCTTGGAAGGAGTGAGAGATACCAAAAAATCACAAAAGCATTTCTCGTACCCAAATATCGTTCCATGCCAAATTTGGTTCCATTTGCTGTTGTAGTTCTTGAGTTATGCAGTAAAAATTGTATGAGACTCCCCTCCCTCTTTCCTTTCTCCCCGCTGGAAGAAGGAAAGGGTCTCAAACAATCATTAGAACATGTCACGTTCCCAAATACCCGCCCATGCCAAGTTTGGTTCCATTTGCTTAATTAGTTTTTGAGTTGTGTAAAAAATTATAAAAGAGGCCCCTCCCCCCTCTATTTCTCCCTACTGGAAAGAGGGGTAGGTCTCCAATAATCTTAAAAATATTTTTCGTATCCAAATACCCTCCCATGCCAAAATTGGTTCCATTTGCTTTATTAGTTTTTGAGTTATGTAAAAAATATGAAAGAGGCCCCCTCCCCGTTCCTACAAAAAAGGGGGAGGGGTCTCAAATAAACATTGAAATATTTTTCGTATCCCAATACCTTCCCGTGCCAAATTTGGTACCAATATCATGATTAGTTTTCGAGTTATATGAAAAATTGTAATGTAGCCCCCCTCCCCCCTTCCTATAACCCCACTGAGAAGAGGGAGGGGTACATAATATTCATAAGAATATTCTTCGTACCCGAATACCACCCCATGCCAATTTTGATACCATTTCTTTGATGGGTGCTCGAGTTATGCAAAAAATTGTCTTTTATTTGGGAGGCCCCTCCCTCTCTTATTGAGAGAGGGAGGGGTCTCAAACCATAATAGGAACCTTCCCTGGCCTCCAATTCCCCCACCTGCCAAGTTTCACGCAAATCGGTTCAGTAGTTTTCGAGTCTATAGGGAACAGACAGACAGACAGACAGACAGACAGACAGACAGACAGAAATTCATTTTTATATATATAGATGTGAAGAGATAACTTTGCATGGGGACCCCCTTTTCATAAAAAGTGAGATTCTTGAAACTATTATACAAACCATCTCTGATCCAAAAAACCCTCGGATACCAAATTTCACCTCATTCCGAATGACCATTCATACGTGATGTTGTTACAAAGAGTATGCCTCCATTTTTATATATAAGATTTCTAACATTCAGGTTACATTGTTTACAAAAAACTGTAGATGACTATGCCATTTTATAGAAATTTTCAATTATCAAAAAGTGGTCACAGTTATTCTGAAATATAAAAAAACTCGAAGAGGAAATCTGAAAATTATCTCAGTTTTTTTTTAAATACAACCCTTAGTTACTACATGTTGGTTGATTTGCTTGTCGGGGAAGTGTCTTCGCCCAAATCACGACTTCGCTACGCATCAAATTGAAACCCGGCCTGCGATCAGATCCGAACAGGGATTCACAAAACTCATTTGTGTCGGTGTGAAATTGAGCTTCCAATCTACTGGATACTAGCTTACTCATTTCCGCCGTCCTTTCACCAACAACTAGTCCTAGCTCCTAAGAATATCTGTTGGCTCGTATCATAACCCGTAAATCTTACCATTGATGATGGCGACGATGACGAGCAGAGGCCGGAATTCCTGGAATGATCCATTCGAATCGTGATTGAAGCCCGAAATTGGATCCCAAATCTGATTTTCGGCTTTCGGCTACCTAAACACAGTTTTCGCCCAAGAACGCACAAAGTTCCAAAAATGCCGAAGGATTCTCTGGGTGCCATAAAACCTGGTGGCTGCAAAAAGATGCATTCCAAAAGAAAGATGGGAAAGCAAAAAAAAACCTTTCACCCATCAATTAGCACCCAACCAACTATTTGCTCAAGCTTTTACCAACCGAAAGGTTGCAATCGAAGAATGGGTGATTTTTATATGATATGCAAATACATATGGGTGTCTACCTTTTTCACTTCCAGTTAAAAACCGATTTCCCTTAAAACCACCTTTTTTGAGGGCTGTTTGGAGAAAACTTTCGCCAGGATAATAGAACGAAGGAGATTTGTCCTGGGCCATAAAGAGGAAAGGCAGAAACCTCAAAAAGATAGAGTGAGAGTGGGTTTTCTGCAGAGGGTGAAAACAGGAAAAAAAAGAACGAGTGAAAGAGCGAGGTAAAAAGGGGAAACAACTATATTGAGAAGGATGCAATATAGTTGTTGTAAACTTACGTTTGCAAATCCCTGCAACCGTTGCGAAATACGTAGTGTGGTAATGAGAGACTAAGAAAAAAGTGTCTCCTTTCTTTAACCAAATAAGCTGTAAAACATTTTGTAATCAGCCGATACTGGTTTATTTTAACCATCCGATCCGGATGGGGTCGTTAAGTTGTAAAAACCTTTTCCCTCAACCGAGGGGTTGTTGGACCAAAAAATGTTGCAAAATTTTGCAACCGATTTGCCAAAAACGGCAAATACAGCCGAAGGATTGCAAAATTTTGCATACCGTTGCCGTTGTTGCAAAAACCGGTGCTGCGACGATGGTGCAATTTGAGCATGTTGAAAGAAACTGTTTTGGATCCGTTTTGGTAAACGGGAAAAATAGAGGTAAATGGATAGTGGAACCCGAATGTTTTATTGGCATGATTGGAGGGTATTACACTAGCTAATTGCAACAAAGTTGTCGGAATTTTACGCGTTCATTCAATGGTATGTATTTGTGTTTATTTAGTGATTGGGGTACGTAGCTTGGATATTTGCAATTTTTAAGAAGTATCCGTTTTTACTTTTTCCCCTGTGTTTTCTTTTCCTAGTGATTTGCAGGATTGAATTACGGTAATATTTTATAACTGAAATCAACGTTGCTTGTCTTTAAATTTTCCCACATCTATTAAATTTTACTTTCAATAAAAGAAGTTCAAAAGCATAAACTTTTTAAGTTGGGTTGATAGATTAAATCTCTTCTTATATATAAAAATGGAGGCGTTTTCTTTGTATCACCATCACGTATGAAAGAGCGGTCGGAATTAAGTGAAATTGGTATGTGAGGGTTTTTCGGGTCAGAGATGGTTTGTATAATAGCCTCGAAAATCTTACTATTTATGGAAGGAGGGCTCCCATACAAAATCAACTTGAAATGGGACACAACTCGAACAGCTTTAAGACGATTTTCATGGAAACTAAATCACGAGCTGGAATAAGTTAAAGATGTGTAGAGGAAATTAAACATTTTCTAACGATTTATTAAGTGAAAGATAAAACGAAGTTTACCGGATCAGCTAGTATACAGATAAATTCCTTCCAAATATCCAGGGAGACCGAAAATTGCATACATTTGGGCGTTTCCAGTTGCAGCTCATATTCCAGTTGCAAATTACTTACTTGTTCATGGTGCAAAATCAGAAAAATAATGATAAGAAGTTCAAAAATGCGATTTTTGGAATATCTTGATTTTTTCCGAGGCTTTTAAAATGTAAAATTTCTGGACCTTAATAAAATAACTAGGTTTTAAATATTTGAAACTGCTTTGGGCTCTTAGTTTGACGTTTGATTTAAAAAATTCTTAAAATTTATGACTTTTTCAAAACAATATATATTCCCATTCTAAACTGCAATTTTTTGTGCAATTTTAGAAATTATAATTTGCAGAAGAGACTCACAATATTTCAGTTTTTACTCAAGTTCTGTCGATGAACAATTTATGCAACCATAATTGATGTTCCAAAACAAAATACTATCCTAAACCATTTTGCTTCCCATCACCTTTTTCTTTTAAAAAATGAAATTTACATCACACCAATTGAATTAGGTATATGATTTGATTTCAAGATATAGAAACATACACAAGAAATCAAATTTAGAACAAAATCTTTAAATCTCAATTCCAAATCGGAATTCTGAATCTGAATTCTGAATCTGAATTCTGAATCTGAATTCTGAATCTGAATTCTGAATCTGAATTCTGAATCTGAATTCTGAATCTGAATTCTGAATCTGAATTCTGAATCTGAATTCTGAATCTGAATTCTGAATCTGAATTCTGAATCTGAATTCTGAATCTGAATTCTGAATCTGAATTCTGAATCTGAATTCTGAATCTGAATTCTGAATCTGAATTCTGAATCTGAATTCTGAATCTGAATTCTGAATCTGAATTCTGAATCTGAATTCTGAATCTGAATTCTGAATCTGAATTCTGAATCTGAATTCTGAATCTGAATTTTGAATCTGAATTCTGAATCTGAATTCTGAATCTGAATTCTGAATCTGAATTCTGAATCTGAATTCTCAATCTGAATTGTGAATCTGAATTCTAAATCTGAATTCTGAATCTGAATTCTGAATCTGAATTCTGAATCTGAATTCTGAATCTGAATTCTGCATCTGAATCCTGAATCTGAATTCTGAATCTGAATTCTGAATCTGAATTCTGAATATGAATTCTGAATCTGAATTCTGAATCTGAATTCTGAATCTGAATTCTGAATCTGAATTCTTAATCTGAATTCTGAATCTGAATTCTGAATCTGAATTCTGAATCTGAATTCTGAATCTGAATTCTGAATCTGAATTCTGAATCTGAATTCTGAATCTGAATTCTGAATCTGAATTCTGAATCTGAATTCTGAATCTGAATTCTGAATCTGAATTCTGAATCTGAATTCTGAATCTGAATTCTGAATCTGAATTCTGAATCTGAATTCTGAATCTGAATTCTGAATCTGAATTCTGAATCTGAATTCTGAATCTGAATTCTGAATCTGAATTCTGAATTTGAATTCTGAATCTGAATTCTGAATCTGAATTCTGAATCTGAATTCTGAATCTGAATTCTGAATCTGAATTCTCAATCTGAATTGTGAATCTGAATTCTAAATCTGAATTCTGAATCTGAATTCTGAATCTGAATTCTGAATCTGAATTCTGAATCTGAATCTGAATCCTGAATCTGAATTCTGAATCTGAATTCTGAATCTGAATTCTGAATCTGAATTCTGAATCTGAATTCTGAATCTGAATTCTGAATCTGAATTCTGAATCTGAATTCTGAATCTGAATTCTTAATCTGAATTCTGAATCTGAATTCTGAATCTGAATTCTGAATCTGAATTCTGAATCTGAATTCTGAATCTGAATTCTGAATCTGAATTCTGAATCTGAATTCTGAATCTGAATTCTGAATCTGAATTCTGAATCTGAATTCTGAATCTGAATTCTGAATCTGAATTCTGAATCTGAATTCTGAATCTGAATTCTGAATCTGAATTCTGAATCTGAATTCTGAATCTGAATTCTGTAAATTTATTTTTCGGCATATCGGTGAAAAGTAGTTCTGAAATTGATAAAGATGGATAGAGAAGTGAGGAGAAAATTTATAGATGTTGAAAAGAGTGAAAGAGCATTTTTGCGAGGAAACTTATTAACGTACACCATACTTTACCCTGCAACATTTCATTATTTAGGAGAAGTAGTACCGGGATAGAGGTGGCACTACCTTAACCTATACAATGAAATCTGGTTGGTCCGAAGTCTACATGTGGTGAACACGTATACTCCGGACGGCAGCCCGTCCGGAGTATACGTGTTCACCACATGTAGACTTCGGACCAACCAGATTTCATTGTATAGGTTAAGGTAGTGCCACCTCTATCCCGGTACTACTTCTCCTAAATAATGAAATGTTGCAGGGTAAAGTATGGTGTACGTTAATAAGTTTCCTCGCAAAAATGCTCTTTCGCTCTTTTCAACATCTATAAATTTTCTCCTCACTTCTCTATCCATCTTTATCAATTTCAGAACTACTTTTCACCGATATGCCGAAAAATAAATTTACAAAATTAATTAACGGTGGTTAACTTATCTTAAGAATCTGAATTCTGAATCTGAATTCTGAATCTGAATTTTGAATCTGAATTCTGAATCTGAATTCTGAATCTGAATTCTGAATCTGAATTCTGAATCTGAATTCTTAATCTGAATTCTGAATCTGAATTCTGAATCTGAATTCTGAATCTGAATTCTGAATCTGAATTCTGAATCTGAATTCTGAATCTGAATTCCGAATCTGAATTCTGAATCTGAATTCTGAATCTGAATTCTTAACTTAAATCTCGAACCCATAAAAATTATTTATAAAATTGTTCTTCAATCGTATGTTGTCCAAAACGAAGTCATAAGTGGTTCCAAAGTCATGAGAGTTCCGAAATTCTTTCAGAATAATGGTAAAAAAAAACAGCAAAAAAAAGTTGCAATCCATTTTTGACCAGAACATAGGCGGTTCAAAGACAAACAACAGCCAACATGCCCCCTGATGGTGTCTCGGACTTGGAATATCGTCCTCAAAAGGATCGGCATCAGAAAGACACCAGAAGGCCGGAGCCCAAAACAATCATAATGATCCGGCATTGATGGTGATTTCATGGAAAATTGAGTTGCTTTACCGCAACGGGAGGCTGCGTTGACTTTTGTCAAAGTTTGGAACAGAAAAAAAATCGGACGACATTTGTACCGAGAGCTATCTCCCTAGAAGGGATTTCTTTAATTACTTTTAAATTTAAAAAAATCTGTCAAATTAAGTGAGTTCTCTAGCTTAGAAAAATATGAAAAAACATAGTTCTTTAAAAAAATTTTCAAAACTAGCTCAAGAAAATCAGAAATATGTTCACAAATGATATTTTACAAGTTTGATTCTAATACTTGTCCTCCGAAAGTTAAATAAAAACAACTCAAAAGCGAGACTGCTTCTAATAGCATTGTTTTCCACTGAATCCTACCGCAAGTAATTTGACCTGAATTTGTTAAAATACAATAAATTATCATTGTTTTAGCTTCCATATTCTTCGACAGTTTTTCGGACCTTTACGCATGGTGTCAAAAGAGATCCCGTCAAGATTCCGATTTTGACGGCCGAAGACGACTTGACTTGGTCGACGACGACATGGTTTCGGAGGAAAAAAAACGACGTCTGACCTTATCTCGTTGGCACCCCTGTGAGTTGCAGCCTTGTCCTTTAAGGGTCCTTTGAGAAAGAAGGAACTGTACAGAAAAAAACCAACACGCTTGATAACATAACCTCTACACTTTTGATGGGAAAAATCGTATGTCGTGCAAGGTTTTTTTTAGAAAGAAAAAAAGATACGCCCAGGTCCTCTATTTAGATGGCCACTGATGACGCCCGACAATTCCCAAATAACAGAGACGTGTGAGCTGCAATAAAGATGTCCTCCTTATGTTTGGTAGGAAGTCTGGATCAACTTTATCGGGCGATCGTGACTGAGAGGATCTTCAAGAGGACAGTGCGACAGGCAGACAGACAGCCAGACAGAGCCTAAATCTTATCGGTTGTTAATCGTCTGGGCGGTTTTGCGTCAAACATTAGACGGTCCAGCACCAAACGGTAGTAATTCGGCTTGTAAATTTGAACCGAATTTTAAAAAAAACCGGTCATTTAGGTCAGGAAGCTGTGGGACTGTGGGTTTTCGATTCCGGGAAAATCTGTCGATTGAGTGATTTTGGAATGATAAACATCCTTATGGGTGCCAGCACAAGAACGGCGTTTGAACAGGAATCTAGGAAAAGGGCATTTGAATCTTTTATGTTTAGAGGGTTATTGGAGTTTCACCAGTTTTTAAAACGCTAATTTTGGATCTTTCAAACATTTTATAGTAATTTAAGAACATGAAAAAAATTCCTCCCATAAGTTCTTTAGCATGATTAAACTCGTATCTAAGGTCCTAGTATTGGTGTAAGAAAATGGAAAATATATTTCTGTGTTTTTACGTATCAGCTAAGACAGAAGACAGTGCTATCCATGAGCCAACTATGAACTGGTAAATTTGGTTAATCCTGAAGTTATGAAATCGTCATAAATGTTTAACATCGTCAACATATCCTTAATTTCTTCATTTAGGGAGCGTCCATTAATTACATAACGCTACGCTACTATAGTATTGAGCTTTTTATATTCCACGATCATATTAAAATAAGGGTTTAAAGAAATGTTGTAGTAGACTGAGTCGATTTGGGTCATTTTTGAATTTCTCAAACCCTAGGTTCTAAAAAGCTTCGTAATGGTACAAAACTCTTTCATGATTTTTTGCAGAATTTTTTAATTAACGTTTACATGAGTAAATTTGGACATTTAGTTTTGTATGGCAAAATTGAATATTTTGTACTGAAAAATCAACATCATTTTTGTTTCTTCTGTGGAACCGAGCCTGCTAATGATTTTTGTGCCAATTTATAAATTTTCTAAAGAAAATTCTTCGCTGAACAACTTTGTTCAAGACTGTAACTCAATATCTTATAAGACAAAAAAGTTATCAGCTGCTTAACAGAGGTATGTCTTTTGATATTGATAAACAATAAATTCAATTGACACCACTGCTTGGTGCCTAGCGAGGTACTGCATGATTACTTTTCACGCAATACTTTGCGGGGCTTAAGCAGTGGGGCCAATTGAGTTTGCTGTTTATCAATGCATCCCAATGACATCCCTCTGTTAAATAGCTAATAACTTTTTTGCCTTATAAGTTACGGTTTTGGACAAAGTTGTTCAACGGAAAATTTCCTTTAGAAAATTTATAAATTGACACATAAACCATTAGTGGGCTCGGTTCCACAGAAGAAACAAAAATGATGTTAATTTCTCAGTACAAAATATTAAATTTTCCCATACAAACATTAAAGTTCAAATTTATTCATGTAAACGATACTTAAAAATTCTGCAAAAAATCATGGATGAGTTTTAAACCAAAGGGAAGCTTTTTAGCCCAGGATTTGAAAAATTCATAAATGATCCCAAATCAACTCAGTCTAATGTTGCAGTGCTTTTTAAAGATTATCAAACACTTTGGGACAATCTACGGTGATTTATATTAAAAAATATATGCTTAAAGCACTCTTTAAACTGGAAATTCTATGTTGAAAGAAAACAATTTTTATTGAAAGACATAAAAAAAATTTTTTTTTTCATAATAAACAATGTTAACATTCAATGATAATCAAAACAGTTAGTTGAAGTTCCTTGAAGCACACCCATAGGTGTAAAAGGAAAAAAATACCTAAGGGGAGGGGGGATTTTGTTGAACGATTGAATTGTAGTTTGCTTCACTCAACTTAAAACTACATTCTGACTTCCATAGAAATGATCATAGAAAATAGACCTTAATAACCGTGCTCATGTTTATTTGCTACAGTGTTGCCTGTAAATTTTAAGGCTAATTTTAAATTGTAAATTAAAATTATTGTAATTTTTCAAATTTTCTTCAAAATTTAGCATTTTTGCTAAAAAAAAATTATTAAACATCCCATTTATATAAAATTTTGATTTTTTTTCTTTTAATTTGAAGGAATGTAAAGACATCCAGCAAATTTGAAGTTCTTAGCAAAAATTTAAAGCGAAAACTAAACCATTTGGTCGTGTCAGATCAGGTAAAAAATTAAGCATGATTAATTGTTAGTAAAATTATGTCGTTATTTATTATTCATCTTAATTAACAATTCTTTTCTTCATTTTCAACTGAAGGGTTGTTTGAGAAATTCCGCTGTAGTGTTAAGAATTTGAAAAAAAAATCACGATTAGCAAACTGAACTTTGAATGAAAAAAATTCAAAAGTTCATATTTTTAGAAAACAAAAACTCCGAATTTAAAAATATATACATACAAACTTATCAAAAATATTTCTGAAAATTTGAATAGCTATGCTTTGAAATCCAGTAAATTTAAAAAAAAATAAAAAAGTACTATAAAATTCGGTAAATTCATTAAAACCAAAACCAAAAAGAAAAGTTTCTTAAATATTTCAACAGGATCATTTTCAATAAACACGTCTTACCATTTTAAAAATTTATTTATAGAATCAAATTAATAAATCAAAGGAACAGCATTTTGGTGTATATGTTTGATGGTTGATTTGCTAGATCTCAGCGTCCTGAACTCAAATCATTCTTCAAATTTGAACTATATCATTAAGTTTCGTTTAAAAAGAGTTTAAAATGTGTCAGTTTTAAGAGAAATCAGTCATTGATAACTGATTAACTAACAAACCTACATACATTTAAGAAGAAATCTGATTCTGATTTCATTATCAGTATACCTCAATTAAGGAATAATATTTTGAAAATGATAATGATGCATGATCAAAAAATGTAAAATTTAACAGTTTTTAAAAAAATGATAAGATATCATTACATGTATTTTTGACATAACTGCAAAAAGTTTTAAAAAAAACTTGATTTGATTCACATTTTTTTTGAAACATGCAAAACGATTAAATTAATGCTTTTAAAATTATATTAAATTCAATTCTATTTACGCATTTCTTTCAAAATGCTTCCTTATAAAATGTTATCCTTTTTTGAAAAATTATTTCAATAACAAAAGCTGATGGAAAAATTGCATATTTAGTTTCAGGGCACTTAAATTAGTCAAAATTACGTTTTTAATTCATTGCACCTCGAAAAATGTAAATTTTGTTGCCTTGTGAAACATAAAATAATGGTTTGGTGAAATTGGTTTTTTGAAGTATATTTCAAATCAACATAACATTTTTAATGACATAAATGATTTTTTTAATAAAAATTTTTAGTTATAGAGTAGAGGCTATTAGATTATAGATTTGTTTTGCTAATTCTGTTGACCATCGAGAGAGGTAAAAGCCTGTTACAAGGTGTCCAACTAGCCGATGTATAAAATTAATATTCGATTAATTACTTTTGAAGTGATAATGTTTCGTTTCAAACTCTGTTCTTGTTTAGTTACATTTCGTAATAAAAACCTATTCTAAAGACGAGATAGGGATTTTGTATGTCCAATTTAGTGTTTCAATACAAAAGGTTAATCGAATTGCAATTCAAAATTTACAGTTAAAAACTGGTTTCGATTCGTGAACGTCGTATAAATAGTGTCGTAAAATAAAATGTCTCAAGCCTATGGTGATGTAGGAGTAAATTCCACCGGAGGCAAGCCAAATTTCTGACTTGCTTGTTAACACTTACTTTTAAACACCTTTTAAGGTCAAGTTATTTTCAGATACTCCGCGAAAATTTTACTTGCAAAATATCTCCGAAAAAAACCGATAAAAACTCGAATATAAAAATTGAAAAGACAGCCTGTTTTTCTGTATTCAAATGCAATCCAGAATCTATGTTTTATCATTTAACATAATTTGAATGACGAAACGAAGCAGTATTATAAAAGTTGATAAAGCGTCAATGTCAAATTCGTGAATTCTAGAGGAGAATCTCATGAAAATCCGGAACCGGACGGAATCACCTTAACCCTAATCCGCTCTTGAGTGTCAATATGACCCTTGTTTGAATGCATTAAAAAAAAAAACTTCGAGGACCCTCAATGAATTTTTGAAATCTTTAATCCTGCATGATTATTTTTTATACGGACTCACCCTGCGAGCCCAGGCAAAAAACCCTAATCGGAACTTGAGTGTCATTTTAACACTCGCTTAAAACCGCTAAATCTCTCTTGTTTCTCAACCGTTTCTAACCAAATTTTAGAGTTTTGAAAACCTCGGAATATAACTGAAATATATTTTTCAGACATTATTCATCTACAACACTTCATTTCGGTTATCCGTTATTCAAAGTCTAAGGAAATAAATCCGAAAAATCATGCTTCAAAAAAAAACTGTAGATCAGCAACCGAATGTTCAAAAGAAAATTTACTTAATGTCCAAGAAAGCTGAAGCTATACGTTGCACATAAGGGTATTTCTTTTTGATTTTTTTTTCAAGTATTAAGTATATTTTTGTAAAATATTGCAACGCTGATGTAATTACACTAATATTTAGAAGTGCAAAATTGAAATTGAGTGCACGAAAATATGAGAAATTGCAAATGGACATAAAGTTCGAAAAAAGCTACCTTTGAAAATTAGTCTAAAATTCTGTGTTTTGTATTTTGACAATCTAAAAATGCAAAACATGTGCCAAATTACTCAACTTTTCAATCTTCTTTTTAAAATGTATCCACACATTTAGTCACACTTACACCACTTTTTTACATTTTTTGTGGTCATGGTGTTGAAAATTTTTCTTATGTGCAACGTAAAGCTTGAATCATCTGCTTTTTTGGACACTAAGTGAAATATTTTTTGAGCATTTCGTAGCTGATCTACAACCGTTTTTTAAGGCACGTTTTTTCGGGATTTTTTCCTAAGACTTTGAATAAGGGAACATCGAATTGTTGTAGGTGAATACTGGCTGAAAAACGTATTTGAGCTACGTTACGAAAACTATAAATTGTTTGTAAAAATCGGTTGAGATACAAGAGAGATATAGCGGTTTTTGTCAGGAGTGTCAAATTGACACTCAAGGGACTGTAACGGGTAAAATTTCTGGGACGAATTATGGTTAAATTTTATATGGGACGCCCTGTTTTAAAAGCGAGATAGAGAACATTCTGCATATAAATCAATTTTTGCTTCAAATCATAAAAAAGGGTTAACAACTTTTTCTACGAAAAACATCTGAAATTTTTCGGATTAAAGCTTAATTCTTTTAGAAATGGGACACTTTCTTTTGCTAATAGCTCGTTTACTAGTAATCGGACATTCAAAATTTTGACAACATTTTGTTGCCTGTGAAAAGTACTATCCGACCTATATTTTTCAAAATTTTAAACTTAAATGTTTTTGAGATGCTTACGGTGCAAGAGAAAAAGGAAAAAAATAATTTTGCACAGTTTCATTCAAAATCCATCATTATCAAATTGATAGCCGACAAAACCGATGATTATTCAATGAACTACTGTGTGTGAGTGGTGGAAAAGTATGGAAATACTGTCAAAAATGTCCACAAAGTTCAAATCAACCATAAGAGTAAGCATATGATCGGCAACTTTGGCTAAGGGTGATCAGGGAAGTCAAGTCTCATACCAGCATTTCTAATTTTCAATAAGCGAAAAAATAAGGGTCGCTGAAATTTCAAAAACAAAATTCTCCGATAAGCTGAAAGCGTTGCCTCTTAATGAGTCATTCAAGCCTAACCTAATTTTTTTTGCCAGATCCACAGCTCGTAAGCTGTATATCTGGTTCCGAGGCTATGGGACAGCTGATTACTGATGAACAACAAAACTTATGAAATGCCCTATTTTAAACAAATTCCAGCGTTTGAATCCTATACCACTTCTGCTCGTGGCAAGGTCCCGAGTATATTAAAATATGTATTTGTTAATTATTTTGTATAAAATATAATGATTTGCCAAAATTCTGCTCCTGTGGAAAAAAAGAACAATTTTCAAAACGAAAACTATGGTTTTCACTCTTTTCAAAAGCCTGAAAAGAGTAATCTTTTATGTACTCCTCGCAACCTACGATCTATACTAACCGATTATACTTTAAGTTCAATCTCCTCATGGTTTTACTTCGTTATTGCCAGATTTTGGCAGCAGAAATTCCATTAAAAACGCTCAAAAAGTGGCTCAAAAATAATCAAATTTGTTAATCTCGAAACAGCTGTATCCACTAAAGTGGCCTCAATTTCTTTTAAAAGAGAAGTATTGGTCCGAAAAGTATCAGAAATTGAAGGAGGGGGATGTAGCCACCTAAAATACAGATTAGACGAAGTATTAGTTTGAAAAACTGATCATTATCATGACTGAAAAAAGTGTGCGCTGGCCTAAGGGAGGTACCAAGAATAAAGTAGAATTTATGCGTACAAAAAAACGATAAATAATTTTTTTTTCAATTTTTTCATAAATTATCATAAGATTACCTTAATTTCCTTCATAGAAAGTATTTAGATCAAACGAAAAGTTTTTGAGATACACGCATTCGTAACTGTCCCATTTCTAAAAGAACTAAGCTTTATGTTAAGTTGATTTTGTACAGGAGCTAACATCATTAACATGGATTTTAAGATATATCTAAGCCATTCATTCCTAAACAAATCTTCATGCATGAATTTGCAGTGTCATTCAATAAACTCAACCAACCCGAAACCGGTTGACATCTTCAGATGTTTCGGCAGCCACAATCCTTCCAATTCAGTTGCATATTGGCAGATCTTGAAACTATCTGGAAAATCACGTAAATTTGAGGCCTGTGTCGCCGAAACCTCGACATGAAACCACATTTCGGCTGCTGGCTGGAAACATGTGCTTAAGTCGGAACCTGTTTCTACTATTCTTCGGCGATGCGACCGATATGGCGACATCCAGCAGAACGGAAAAATTCGAAAGAACTCATCAAGTGTGAACCTAATAAGGAGGAAAAAATCCACCGGACCCCGACGTCGTACGTGAACAGCATGCCGAAAATGGGTTCTCGGACCGGGGCTAATCATGTGTCCTAGATGTGTCGTCGGACATGTTGCTGGCAGCCGGATTTTTTTTGTAGTTTTTCTTTCGTCTGCTGTAGCAAGAAAGAACGCAAAAGTCCCAATCTGCAGGAGCATATTATCAATAACGAGTTCGCCCTTTCAGATAATAGAGTTTTTTTTCCCTTGGTTTAGTTCTGAGCTTCACTCGGCACCGATTCCGACACCTTTCCGATTCGATATTTTCCGTCACCATTCTTTTACCCTAGAAATCAATGAAAGGAAACCAAATTTCAGTTCCAAATTCGGTATTGTCTTTCGGGCTGCTTTCACAATGGTCAAAAGTCACACGGGGACTCGTTTGAGGTCGTTTCATGCTTTTTGTTTCAAATTGAAACGAAAAAAAAATTGAAAAAAATCCTAACGATTATGATAATTCGAGATCGTTTCGGAATGGGCTCGGTGACGAAATTGGCATTGTCTCTATGAGAAGGGACATGTGTGGCGGTAACGGAAGTTGATCTGAAGAAGATTCTCCGGAATTGTCCTGTTCGTTGGAATTGAGAAACAAAATTCTCTGCAGGAGCTCGGCATGTCGGCGTGGTTTCGTGGTCAATATAATAGGAACCGGGCACATGTGGTGAGCTATGCGGCTTTCCACGGGTCAAATGAAGGCCACTTGAGAGCGTATGACAAAAAATAACGAGCAGCACCTGTCGGTTTCTTCGAGATGCATTTTTTGTCTGGAACAGGAACCTTCTCATATTTGAGTGTTAAGTTTTGATAACTCAAGAGCAGAAGAAATTTAAAAACGTTTTTTTTTTCAGAATTCTGAGCATAATCAAAACTTGAAAATCCATATTCTGGACTTTAAAAGCGTTTTTTTCGGGATTTCTACCTTAATTTGGGATCAAAACTTCTAAATACGTTTTCTGCCCTTTAGAAAGGTTTTTTTCGGGATTCTGAGCTTAATCCGGGATCACAACTTAAAAATGCGTTTTCTGACCTTTAGAAGCGTTTATTCGAGATTCTGACCTCAATTTGGAATAAAAACTTTAAAATGCGTTTTCTGGCTTTTAGAAGCGTTTTTCTGGGATATTGAGCTTAATTTGGGATCAAACTTTAAAATGCGTTTTGTGGTCTTTAGAAGCATTTTTCGGGATTCTAAGCTAAACTTAGGATCAAAACTGTATAATGCGTTTTCTGGCCTTTAGAAGCGTTGTTTTCGGGATTCTGAGCTTAATTTGGGATCAAAACTTTAAAATACGTTTTTGACCTTTTTCGAGATTCTAGACTTCATTTGGGATCAAAACTTTAAAATGCGTTTTTTGACCTACAGAAGCGTTTTTTTTTTCGAGATTCTAAACTTCATTTGAGATCAAAACATTAAAATGCGTTTTCTAGCCTTTAGAAGCGTATTTTCGGGATTCTGCCCTTTAGAAACGTTTTTTCGTATTTCTGAGCTCAATTTGTGATCGAAATTTTAAAATGCGTTTTTTTGAATTCAGAAGTGTTTTTTTCGGGACTCTGAGCTTAATTTGGGAACCCAACTTTAAAATGCGTTTTCTGACCTACAGAAGCGATTTTTTCGAGATTCATAACTTCATTTGGGATCAAAACTTTAAAATGCGTTTTCTGACCTACAGAAGCGTTTTTTTTTTCGAGATTCTAAACTTCATTTGAGATCAAAACTTTAAAATGCGTTTTCTGGCCTTAGAAGCGTTTTTTTCGGGATTCTGAGCTTAATTTGGGATCACAACTTTAAATGCGTTTTCTGCCCTTTAGAAACGTTTTTTTTTTCGGGATTCTTAGCCTAATTTGGGATCAAAAATTTAAAATTCGTTTCTTGGCTTTCGGAAGCCTTTTTTTGGGATTCTGAGCCTCATTTGGAAAAAAAAAATTTAAAATGCGTTTTCTGGCCTATAAGGGTATATACGGACGATAGTATTGGCGAAAAATTGGCCTCAGCTGGCGGCCTCACCAGTGATGCTAGGTGCATTACTAAAATCAGTATTTCTTTGTTTCAAACAAATCTAGAGTTTGTTTTGATTAGGTGGTATGAACCAACATAAGCAAAATTGAGTTATCTACTGCAAACGATTGAAAAACATGAATTCTACGTAAGATAAAAATTTAGTTTCATTTGATCAATAAATAAATTTTAGAACATGAATTAAAATTAAGACGTATGATGAGTTTCTCATTTTCGAGTGCAATTTGGTTTTAACGACTATTTGCCTCGCGCTAAATTGGCGTGCATGCAAAAACTTGCAAAACAACAGTTCGGCATAGTGGTTGAAGCGACCTTTTGCATTTTTTTTCGGAAAGTGTTTAGAAAGTGTGTATGAAAGTGATAATATCAATCGGCTATCTTGGAACAGAGGTCTTCAATATGTTACCAGATAAGTTAAATTAATGTTAATTTATGTTGCGCAAAATCGCAAAATATCAGTCTCATATTTTACAGAGGCAGCCACAACAACCAGCGGTTTTTTGGATACGTTACCACACTCTTGGAACGATCATCGGAATAACAGTAAGCCAGCAATGTTATGTCGATTACAAACAATCCTGATGTCCCTCGCAGAGACGATTCCGGTAATCACTGAATGGGTACACCTCTGCATACTTTTAAGTTAAACATCAGTTTTTCATTTAGTTCGATGGATATGACAAACATTTAGAAATATCCAATCAAGTAAAAGTGAAATAAATGTTCATCTGCATAACGACTCTAGCGCCAAGAAGTTAAAGCAAATTGTCGTAAGTACATTTTCTCTAAATATAACTAAAAAAATGGCCATATCGAATACATTAGTATGTTCTGCAACTATTTCTGTGGCTGTGTGGTGGCGGCTTATAGAATACTACCACTGGGATACTTGTCCACGTCGTAAAAGGCGACTTATCCAGTACTTCCCATATGCGTTAGTCATTCTTCAAATGCGACTATCACATTGGGAGGGGGGAACCTTGGCTTGGTTCCAAGCCAAGATTCTTCAGGGAGGATTCACCAATTGTGCTTATTGCTATTAATGCGCATGCACGAGTTGTATTCTCCCAAATTTTGTAAACACCCGCTTCAAGGTGGTTCTGTGCCTGCGGGCCCCAAAGTGGGGGTAGGAGGGTGTATAATAATCCTATCTTAGGCAGAACGTTGTTAAGGTCTGCACTATAGCCAGGCACTGGTGCAAATGGCCGTATTTTTCCTGGCAACTCGTGGGATTCAGATTATACACACGATTTTAAAATTTTCATCCTGTATGGGATACCCCGCTTCATGCGTCGTTATGAAGGTGCAGAGGTTCTTGTGTGTGATGGAAATATGTGTGGAATTCTTTGATAGAAATGCTTTCTATTAAGGTTGCACAGATAAATCTGCAGCACAAAAGAACCGCTACACTGAACTTATGTCGTTTAATCCTTAATGGAACTGCATCAATCGCCTTGGTCCAAGAACCCTATTTCCGAAATGGAACTTTTTACTTAGGGAATTTGCTCAAACCAAACTTTACTGTGTTCAGTGTAATTGGAATGACTAATGCCCGAATAATGCCTCGTGCATGTATATTGATAAACAATTCTTTAAATGCAACACTTATACCCAATCTAACAACAAGAGATATTTGCGTCGTTCAGGTTTCGCTGCCTGATAGAAAATACGTCTACTGTTCAGCATACTCACCATATGAACAATCATCCCCTACGGATGATTTAAAAAATGTCATTTCATTCTGTGAATCACAAAATATTCCTCTTGTAATTGGCTGTGATGCCAATGCCCATCATTTTGTATGGGGTAGCTCAGATATCAATCTGAGAGGCTTAAATTTAATGGAATATTTAAGCAGCACTGATTTGGAAATTCTAAATGTAGGAGATAAACCAACTTTTGTTAGGTGTGACAGAGAAGAGGTGATTGACATCACACTTTGTTCTAGAACAATTGCTCAGGAAATTTCAAATTGGCATGTGCCTAACGAAGAATCGATTTCTGACCACAGGTTTATCTATTTTGAACACTCAGGTGAGTTTTTAGAAACAATTACATTCAGAAACCCAAGAACAACTAATTGGGACCTATATTTGGAGCATATTGCTATTAAATTTCTTGGATATACACCTGAAATTACTACTCCTTCTGAGTTGGATGAAGTGGTTGCAAAAACCACCGAAATTATTTTAAATTCTTATGAAGAAGCGTGTCCCTTACGAACGTTGAAATTCAACAAAAACAGTACACCATGGTGGAACTCAAATCTCAGTAAATTACGAAAAAACTGCAGACGCTCTTGGAACCGAAGGCGCACGGAAGGTTTTGATGCCTTCAAGTTGGCTCGCAGAGCTTACCGGAAAGCAACAAGAGCTGCCGAACGCTCAAGTTGGCAGAGCTACTGCACAAACATTTCAAGCTTGCACGAAGCAAGTAGGTTAAATAAAGTCTTAGCCAAATCAAAAGATTATCAGGTTTCATACCTTAAAACCCCTAGTGGTGATTATACATCAAACGACGAAGAAACATTAAGTTGTCTATTCAATACTCACTTTCCAGGATGTGTTGATCAAGATTCATCGATAGAGCCTGAGTTCTTTTCTGGAAGCCTAGATTCCTTGCATTTTGCTCGGAAAATAGTTACTACAGAATCGATCAAATGGGCAATCGATGGTTTTGCTCAATACAAATCTCCTGGAAGTGACGGTTTATTTCCAGTTTTGCTTCAAAAAGGTTTCGATCATTTCAAACACATATTAAGAAAAATAATGATAAGCAGTTTTGCTCATGGATATATTCCTAAACTTTGGCGGCAGATAGCCGTGAAATTCATCCCTAAAGGGGGAGATCATCATACGACGAAGCCAAAAGCTTTCGTCCTATTAGTCTAAGTTCATTTCTATTAAAACCACTTGAACGTTTAATTGATCATCATATCAGGCAAGAATGCCTTGTCCAAAATCCGCTTAATGCGACACAACATGCATACCAAACAGGAAAATCAACATTAAGTCTTCTGCACAACGTAGTACACAATATTGAAAATAGTTTTTCACAGAAAGAATCATGTCTAGGAGCATTTCTAGACATAGAAGGAGCATTTGATAATGTCTCGTTTACATCAATAATGGATGCGGCACTACTTCATGGAGTGCCTAGTGTTATAACTAACTCGATTAGCGCAATGCTAAGTAACAGGAATCTTCATTCGTCTTTAAGACAGGCTTCAATTACAAAAGTTAGCACACGTGGTTGCCCACAGGGAGGTGTACTATCACCTCTTTTGTGGAACCTAGTTGCAGACGGCTTGTTGAGAAAACTCAATGACCGTGGAATACCAACCTATGGATTCGCAGATGATTATCTTCTGCTGGTAAGAGATTTGTGCAAAAGCACATTATTTGATATAATGCAACAAGCTCTGCGCTCTGTTGAACGATGGTGTTCTCATGTAGAACTTTCAGTTAATCCTTTAAAAACTAATATTGTTTTATTTACTCAAAAACGTATCACCCGCGGGGTGCGCCCTCTGCTGTTTTATGGTTCCGAAATCACCGTGTCTAATCAAGTTAAATATTTGGGTGTCATTCTTGACTCCAAATTAAACTGGTCTGATCACATCGAATTCAGAATCAAAAAAGCATGCATGGCCTTCGGACAATGCCGACGTGCAATCGGAAAAAACTGGGGACTCAAACCCAAACATATTCACTGGATTTATTCCACAATAGTAAGACCAATTCTGGCCTATGGGTGTCTAGTGTGGTGGCAGAAAGGAGAAGTTGCAACAGTTCGGAATAAACTAAATCACCTTCAAAGAATGTGTCTTTTGGGGATGTCCGGATCGTTCACTACAACTCCTACTGCAGCACTAGAGGCTCTGTTTTCTATCAAACCTCTACACTTGTTCCTAAAACAGGAAGCCTTCTCATGTGCTTTTTGTCTACAGGCAGTTGGTCTCTGGCTGTCAGGAAGGCATACAAATGTGTGGCCTGAATTAGTTAGATTAAACAAGTTTAATCTAGCGCCAAACGATTTAACACTCTCGAGTAGTTTTCCCTACATGGGGTTTAAAGTGAAATTTCCTTCTCCTCAAGAATGGTTATCAGGTTTCGTAGAGGAGCAAATGTCCTCTCATATTGTATTCTATACTGACGGTTCATTATCAAACGGCCGTGCAGGTGCAGGAATTTACTGTCACGAGTTGAACATAGAATATGCTCAACCTCTAGGAAAATATTGTACAGTCTTTCAGGCTGAGCTATGTGCTATTATGTATGGAGTGCAAATTGCACTTCAAAAGAAGATTATGTTCAGAACAATTTACTTCTGTTCAGATAGCCAAGCAGCTATCAAATCACTCAGTGCTTCCAGTTCTAGATCAAAACTGGTAATCGCATGCCGGAAAGCAATCGAAGAACTTGCTGAAGGCAATGGATTAAACCTTCTATGGGTATCCAGACATAAGGGAATTTTTGGAAGCGAATTCGCCGACGAACTCGCTAGAGCTGGGTCGGAAAAGGAATTTTACGGACCAGAGCCGGCTGTCCCAATATCGCCATGTTGGTTCAGAAACCAAATTCAAACTTGGTCCTCTAACCAGCATGAACGATACTGGGAGGAGTTGGACACTTGTCGTCAAACTAAATTATTTTTAGAAAAACCATCTCCAATCATATCGAGTTACTTATTAACTTTAAATAAATCTCATTGCAGCATCTTGATCAGAGCACTCTCCGGTCATTGTAAACTCAACTATCACATGCACAACATTCAGCGTGCTGAATCTCCAGTATGTGGTAGTTGTGAATCAGATGTGGAAGATCCCTTCCATCTTATAGGTAACTGTCCCTCATTTGCCAGACTACGTTTTCGTACTCTGGGATCTTACGCTTTAAGCGAAGCTGAGATTAAGAAATTAAATTTAAAAAACATTCTATCATTCCTTACCGAATGTAGAAAAGACCTTTAATGCTAATAATCCCTAGTGGAAAGGCTTTATGCCATCTTAAATAGATTGAATTTTTTTCTTCCTTTTATAGGTTTTTTCAGGTTTCTCAGGTAAATGATGAAATCTTGGATAAAAAAAAAGGCTAGGTACAATTTTCCCGTATGTTTGGATAACGTGCCGCTATTAAGCCTACCCCCATTCTGATACCTGATGAACTATTTCCACATCATATACAAGTTTTCCGGACAGCTCTCAGTGTTATTCAAATTATTAAAATTAAAAATGTGTATAAAAATTTCAACAGCGATTTCCTCAGAACACGCAATGTGGCTCATACGATCTAATCAAAACAAACTCTAGAAATAATAAACGTTATGAATTGATGAAATTTTTTTAACTATCTACAGCTAAACGTTTGAATTCACTACGGGGCGTCCCTAAATGGATGAAGATAAGCTATCTTTTGCTAATGATTTTTCAAAGTGAAATTTAAACAGCTCTAGAGTTAGTTTTGATTTAGTCGTATGAACAAATACAGTGTTCGGCACGAAAGCGCTAATCCGCTATTCGCTAGTAAGTCCGCTAACTTTTTGTTAGCGGTTTAATTTTGCCGCTAAGTTTGCATTGGTTTAGCGAATTTAAAAGTTCCGCTATTTTTTGGTTCCGCTAAGTGAAGATCGCTAACTCCCATATATTTGTATCATTTTTTCGAATTCTCTTAGTGATAGAATAAACTTTTTTTCATTAAGGGGGGGGTAGGGTCTAACGGGTATAAAAAAAACACCATTTTCACGATTTTTTTCTAGAGCTATCGTTCAAACAAATGTATTCAAATTTTTTGCATTATACAAAGCATTATTAAAAGAACATCTAGTAATTTTTTCGTAGAAAAATATTGAAAAATGAGCCGGTGACGGAGCATTTTCGAGGATGCCTTTTAGAAAACAGGATTTGCGGTGGACACTGTATCTCAGCACAGAATCATCTGAAGTCAAAAAATCAGAGCAAAATATTTTTAATAGATGTTTTTCTGGACCCCAACGTTTTTATTTAACTTAAAAATATTTTTATGAAATTTTTGTGGCTGTTTGAAGTAAAAACTACGATTTTTCACTTAAAAATCAGCCATTTTTCACCTCTAAAATCTCCCCAAAGTAAAAAAATCAAAAAAGAAAAACGTTGGGGTCTGGTATTTTATATGTAGAAAATATGTTCCAAATTTGAAAAGAATCGGATAAGTAGTTTTCAAATGACGATGTCCACGGACTTTAAAAATGTGCTTTCGAGAAAAACGCGTTTGAAGTTTCTGCTCTTGCTTTCTTGCAGTATTAGATAGGAGGAGGTAAAGGCCTATAACTTCTACAGTTTTGCTTCAATTGACTTGAAAATTTGACACAACATTCTTGAAATGTTTTACAATAAGAAAATAAAAAAATAAAAAAATCGATTTTTTGAAAGTGTTAGACCCTACCCCCCCCTTAATGAAGTCAAAGTGACATTGTGCAACATTCTGATTGCTTAATTAGATTCATTGGAGGAAAGCGTGCTAGAGTTAGAGAAAAGATGTATTTAGTGTCATTTTTCTCTCTTTAAGCACTTTTTTAGGAACTTTTACAGAGGAAGATAACAATAAAAGGTGTTAAACAGTATAAAACTATTTACAGCATCTCTTCATCAGCATTTGTTTTCAAGTGGTTGAGCTATTTACTTTTCACAATACAGTTTTTTAGAGATTTTACAGATCAGTTCATATAAAAATAAGATAAAATCACTATTCTAGCCTTCGTTCTAAGTTAAAATAGAAATTGTATAAATGTTCACGTTTGACAATGCTTCTGCAAATTTGAAAAAGAGGAAAACAGGTTAAAGATTTTAAATCAGGATTCTGTAAAATAATGCCAAAACAAAGCAAATGAATAACACAAAATAATATTTGCAACAAAAATGCATACAATCTACTTTGCACAAAACCGATAAATCGAGTGCATTTTTAACCAAAATTTAAATTAAAAAAAAGAAAGATATAGCCCCCATTTTCCACATTCTGTTCTTTTGCTCTTTCTTTAATTGTTCGAAAATCGTTTGTTTTCATTTATAGAACACAGAGACTCGTTAAAACTCCTATCTTTGGCAGTTTTGGTTTTGTTCATAAAATAAGAAAATACAATCAATTTATCTAATTTTAAATTAAATACTTGAAACTTTATTAATTCCCCCTTGAGGAAAAATCGAAAGGAGGAAGTGCCTGACTAAAGAAAAATTTGATATTTTTTCCGGCCTTCATGTTGGTAAACAGTTAGCGATTAGCGATTAGCGCTTTAAGCTTAAAGCGATAACTTTTTTGGCACATTTAGCGTATTTTATTAGCGATCGCTAACTTTGTTTGAGTTAGCGATTTAATTAGCGGCGCTAATTTTTCAGTTAGCGATGCCGAACACTGAACAAATATAAACCAAATCAAACTTTTGACTACAAACTGACTGAATTCTATGTTAGGTAAAAACTTGGATTCGTATGATCAATAAATTACTTCAAAAACATGATTTGAATTTAAGATGTATGTTGACTTTCTCATTTTCGAGTGCAATTTGGTTTTAACGACGTTTCGCTCAGCACTGGATTTCCGTGATGCAAAACGACGTTAAAAACATTTCGGCAAGTGCGGCTCATAGGTCCTTTTGCATCTTCGCAGCAAATGCTTATGAAAATAGTGAAAATGATTGAAAAATATAAATAATTTAGGAGAGCATTGTTTGTGAGAGTGACTTAAGCAATTTTAATAGAGCAGCTGACTTAAATTGAAAACAACAAACAACAGAATATCGAAGTTACGATCATATTCAAACAAGTTTTATGATAAAAACTTAACGATTAGCAAAACGTCGTATGAGCAAGGTAATCAATGCAATAGGACGTAAGTACATTTAAACCAGTAAGAACTTACTAATGCTCATATCACATGTTCAAACATATTTGACGTCTATTATTTGCATAGGAGAGCGAATTTCCGAACAATTCCGACAGATATTTTAAAATTAAAAATTCTATTAATTAAAATTAAATTTCTATTAAAATTAAAATTTCTAGAATATGGCCCACCATTTTTTTTTATTAAAAGTAAACTTAAGTTCATATTTCCATACTTCAATGAGTATAAAAAACTGTTTTCGGAGACTTCGAAGGACAGACATTTCTAAAGAGAATAAGAAATTGTAGGCCATCATTTCTTAAAGATCTGATGGCAAACCCCGATTAAGGAAACAGGAAAAAAAACCCGTAACTTACAACCCGATTGATGGCCGTTGATGATTGCACAAAAGTGCAACCTTTCGTTGTTGGAGAAATTGCGAAAACAGGAAGAAACCCTCATCCCTAGACCGAATTAAACACGATTACGAGGACGTGCTGGCCGAAGGGTTTCGGCAATCTTTTGATCGAAGATTATTGTTCATTTTCGGAAGCGGTTCGAAAGTGATGAAAGAAGGAAAAAAGTGGCCTGCCTTCCTTCGGTTGCGATAACGGATCAACGGAAAGTTGTCGTTTCAGGACCTGTTGTCCTGCCGCCGCCAGTTGGTAAATGGAAACTATTCGAAGGTTGGACACGATGGTAAACCAAGATGTTCGTTGGTTTCTGATCACGCTTCGAAAAATTCCAAGACACACCTGGGAAACGGTCGGCGTTTCTGATTTTTTTTTTCGTGAACGGATCAAGTAAGACCATGACAAATTTCTCTCTTAAGGTTCTCAATTACTTGAGGAGTTAGAAATTTATTCACGAAATCCATCCGTGACGACGTAAAGATGACGAGATTACGACGAAGGACGACGATGTTAACCCAAATCAAGTCCCGTCAGAGGAATTCTTCCGGATTGGGAAAAGCGGTTTCCGTAAAAGTAAGCAAGTGAACAAGACGAAAGCGTAGATAAATTTAATGGAAGCGGACAGTAGAGCAGCGAGAAAAAAAAATATAACTAACTGTCACGACATGCCATCTCATCACACTTCCCAGCCGTGTTGAATTGTACGATTATCAAATGAATCGGATATGAAAATGACTGCCTAGGTACCTACTCGCGTAAGCTCATTTGCATACATTTTCTCCTCAAGTAACTCCACAATCGACATCAGAGGAAGAGCGAGTGCTCTTGTTTGGGACTTGGACTGGGAAAAGGGCCCGGGCTTACTTGCTTGTTATGAAACGTACTTTATTTTAATTGTAATATTAAGTATCAAATCTCATTCCAAGCGGCGACGACAACGTTGTTGGCGGCAAACGGCGACAATGACGCATATTTTATTGCCGAATAAGGACGGTATGAAGTATTTACTGTATGAAGATATTGTTCAATGTCCAAGCAAATAAAAATTTGACAACAATTCAACAAAGAAAACAAAGAAACCGAGTGTCGTAGAATAAGTTTGAAAATTAAAAATTCAAAATAGAGATTTAAAACTTTTATAAGACTATAATTCAAGTCATTTAAAAAAGTAAGTGATAGTCTGTAAAGGGTGATACGATCAAAATTTGGTCAATATCAACTTGCCGTATTTCTTTCAAATTTGCATTTAAAAAACCTGAACACCCCTCATTTTGAAGATGTGTGTGTATGTAGAATGTTGCTCCTATTTTGATTTTGGAATTCACTCTTCAGTTGTCAAAATGCCGTCCAAGAAAGAAGAGCAGCGTATCAAGTTTTTGCTGGCGCATCGCGAAAATCCGAGCTACTCGCACGCAAAGCTGACAAGATCGCTAAACGTTGCCAAATCAACCGTTACAAATGTAATTAAAGTGTTTGGGGAACGTTTGTCGACAGCCAGGAAATCTGGATCGGGGGGAAATCGAAAATCGGAAGCCGCTGAGACGATAAAGAGAGTTGCCGATAGTTTCAAGCGAAAACCTCTCTCTCGGAAATGCCGCAAATAAGCTGTGTGTACCGTCTACAACCGTGCATCGAGCCAAAAAACGAGCCGGAATATCGACTTACAAGAAGGTAGTGACTCCAATTCGCGATGATAAACAAAATACGATGGCCAAAGCGCGATCCCGGAGGCTGTACACGACGATGCTGACGAAGTTTGACTGCGTGGTAATGGACGACGAAACCTACGTCAAAGCCGACTACAAGCAGCTTCCGGGACAGGAGTTTTATACGGCAAAAGGAAGGAGAAAATTTAGCAGATATTTTCAAGCACATGAAACTGTCAAAGTTCGCGAAGAAATATCTGGTTTGGCAAGCCATCTGCACCTGTGCCTGTGGCTTGAAAAGCAACATTTTCATAGCTTCCGGGACTGTCAACCAAGAAATTTACGTGAAAGAGTGTTTGAATGAACGTCTGCTGCCTTTCCTGAAGAAACACGGCTGTTCAGTACTGTTTTGGCCGGATTTGGCATTTTGCCATTACGGTAAAAAGGCCATGGAGTGGTACGCCGCCAACAACGTGCAGGTGGTTCCCAAGGACAGGAACCCTCCAAAACGCCAGAACTCTGCCCAATTGAGAAATACTGGGCTAGAAGACCAAAAAACTGCTAAGGACGAGCAGCAGTTCAAGGCAATCTGGCTTTCTGCGGCGAAGAAGGTGGACAAAGTGGCTGTACAAAATCTGCTTGACGCCATCATTAGTCCAAGATGGTGGCTTTCGCTTTTATTTTCAAAGCTGTAAATGACTGAGAATATCATGAAACCTTCAGAATATGGTTAAAAGGTGAAAATAATAAACGAATAGAAGTCGAATTTCGCTGTCCGTCGCCATCTTAAATTCCAAGATGGCGTCTACCCTTCAACTTGAAAATACTGTAAATGACTAAAAATCGCATAAAACTCTTACAATATGGGTAGAAGTTGAAAGAGATCAACCGGTAGAAGTCGAATTTCGTTATCTGACGCCATCTTGAAATCCAAGATGGCGGCTTCCGCTGAACTTTAAAATGTTGTAATTGACTTAAAATCGCATGAAACCCCAACAATATTGGTATTGGGTAAAAGGGCTAAACATGTAGAAGTCGAGTTTTTTCATTTCCGACGCCATCTTGCATTCCAAGATGGCGGCATCCGCTGAACTTTGAAATGCTGTTAATCACTGGAAATCAAACGAAACCCCCACAACATGAGTATTGAGAGAAATAACTAATCTCGTGGAAGTCGAATTTTACTATCAGACGTCATTTTGAAATCCAAGATGGCATCTTCTGCTAAACTTTAAAATAACTTTTATCACTTAAAATCAAGAAATAACTGGAAGAAAAAGTCGAATTTCGACTCTGAAGCCATCATTAATCCAAGATGGCGGCTTTCGCTTTTCTTTTCAAAGCTATAAATTACTGAAAATCTAATGAAACATCCACAATACGGGGTATAAGGTGAAAGGTGCCAAAAACAAACATGATTTGGTTCTTCTAGTTAAGCCCTTTCGCCCATTACCAATATTGTAAAGCTTTTGAGCGATTTTTTAGTCATTTGCAGGTCAGTGGAAGCCGCCATCTTGAATTTCAAGATAAAGTCAGGAAGAGGAATTCAACTTCTACTGGTTTTGCCCTTAAGCCCAATAATAATATTGTTGGCGTTTCATGCGATTTCAGCGATTCACAGTTTTTTAAAGCTAAGCGGAAGCCGCCATCTTGTATTTCAAGATGACGTCTGGTAGCGAAATTTTGTTTTATCTTGGTTTAGCCCTTTACCCAATACCCATATAGTGGAGATTTTAAGTCATCTACAGCATTTTAAAGTTCAGCAGAAGCCGCAATCTACGAATTCAAGATGGCGCCTGATAGCCAAATTCGACTTCTACTCGTTGACCGCTTTGAACTAATACCCATATTGTGGGGGTTTTATGCGATTATCAGTCATTTATGGTATAGGCCCCTTTGAAGCAGCATGGACCATGATGGCTCTAGATATGGTGGTCTCACTTTGACAAAAAGTAGACGAGGGATGGATGCGGAGGAGGAGCCGAAATTTGACAGCTGGCTGTTCGGCTGGCTGCTGTCTGGCTGGGATGCCAGGTGCTCTGATTTTTTGTAAAACACGAAGTTTTTCCAATCATCAAGATATTGCTTAGACAAAGATTTCGCCTTGATTTTTGCAAATATAATTCATAGAATCGAAACAAAATCTTCCGGCTGAGCTCCGGGCTAGTAAGCAAAGCTGGAAGAAGTTGGACCTATAAACGACGGTGCCAGCTTTGTCGGTAGCGGTTAGTAACATTAATTTTGCATTACTTATGACAAATTTATGCTTATCCAACACTTTTTTCTTTCAAGAGCTATCTAGAAGCAGCAGAAAGTCATCGAATCGGATGGTAACTGGCGAGGCGTTACATTCCATCGTCCGAGTAGAGGCTGGCCCTCCTGCAGGAACATCCGATCTTCATCGAGATGAAAAAGCTGCTTCAGGAGAACCCCCGTCTGTTGCCATCGCTGCTCCAGAAGATCGAATCGAGTAATCCGGATCTGATGGGTAGCATTTGGAAAAACCAGATGAAGTTTTTGGCACTTTTGAATGAAGGAACCGATGAGCTGAAATAGGAAAATATGCGCAACGTTAGGCGCCTGAGCATCATGACGATAAGTCCGATGAGTGGGTTGGGGAATCAGTTCGATCCACTGCAGACTGTTGATTGCCCGGAATGGATTGAGCCCCTGAAGGATTCTGCAGGTGATGCTGTCCAATTGCTAGTCATCCTCAAGTGCAGCAAAGCTCCAGCTCAGCGCTGCTCGTGGGTGGTGGTGAAGGTAGATTAACTAAATATGTTAATATTAAAAAAGGCTTAAGCAGTATTTACATGATGCAACAGTTATTTGAAAATAAAATTTCGAATTATAAAATCGTTTATCATTTAATCATGAAAATTTATAGCATTCCTTTAGCAGAACCGATTTACGTTTATTTTCATCCAACACTTTTCGATTAAAGGGAAACAAAATAGCTCTTTGGATAAGGTAAAAAGAATATATAAGGAGTAAGCAACATCCGGTTTAGGGTTTTAGTTGTTTGTTCCACCCTTTAAGATCCTTTCTATCATAACGGTCAATGAAAAGTTTTTCTTTTTCGGAACATACAGATAGACCGAACTGTATTGTAATTTAAAAAAAAGTGTTTAGAATACAAATCAATTCATTGAATATACTCATATCATTGCTTTTTTCCGAAAACTCAATTTAAATATAATAAAATAAACTAAACCCCAGTACGGTTTTAAATCTTTTGATCTTTCGTTTACGATTGGCTTCTGCACATACACACACTTTTTTGCCATCTGATTTTTTATCACTAACACCTGGCATCCCTGGACCCCTTTTTTCGTAAACACTACAGCCAGCTGTCAAAACTTTTTTCAATATGGCGGAATGGCGATTTGGCATATGAGATCACCATATCTAGAGCCATCATGGCATGGACAGCGCGCTTTGAAGAAATTCGTGAGCTACCTTAAGAGAATCCTTTAAGTTTACCTTTTTTTTTTAATTTTTTTTTTTGGTTCGAACTTTCAACATTAATTTTCAAAATATGACACATTTGTTTAAAAAAAAAGTGGGTTGATGCAAACCACCCTTAATGCGTCCATATTGTTTCAGTTATCCCAGAGTATTGTTGGTTGTCCCTGTTGTGGAAGACCTCTATTCGGTGGCCTGGCTGGGTCACAATTCATTTGCTAATGTGGTGAGACAGCATCAAAGAGTGAGTCTTGGAGGAAGGGACCGGGGAAGAAACTTGGTAGTTTCCTTCCCGGTCGTTTTCATAATCTAAAAACATTGAAGTCGAGATAATGTTGATTTTTCCCGTCCCTCTTCCCTAGTTAAGAAATTTGAGAGTTGGAAAGGGAACATCGCCAGCGTTAGTTAGTTGGACCGGAAAAGCGAAAACACCGACGACCGTCGCCAATCTGGTTGGCCAATGGGTCGGGGTTACTGTTGTTTTCATTATTATTCAAATGTCCCAAGATTTAATGTACCTCCCCTCCGTCCAATTCGTCTCAAGCGAAGGCGGTCCAGTTCTGCCGGAATCTTGTTCACACCGTTGTTGTTGCCTTTCTGGACGATTGAGCGCGGACGTCGTCGTCTTCGTTGTTCCTCTGCCTTGGTGCGTTGGCTGCCTCTCATCTTGATCGCCCCATTGCCATTAAAATGGCGTAACGGTGTTCCACAACGCCCAGACAGCCGCCTTTTAGGGGCTGGAAGCTGATTACCAAGTCGCGGATTAATTCCGAAATTAAACTGCTGGGAAGCCAGCCTCCACAACCGAAAAGACTGGTCTCTGGTAAGAATTGTTTGTTTTGGATTTGGAGACAACGAGCACAACAACGCTTCTTAGAAAGAACTCGCAAGGATTCCCATCTTATACAATAATGGAGCTCTTACAAGGGTTGGTTTTTGATGGCACTTCCATTCTCATTCCGTTGGTACACCGACTAGTGATTAAAAGATTACGGAGGTTTTATTGAGAGTGCTTCCGGTGCTGTTGCTGAGCTGGCGGCTTTTGGATGGAGTCCATTCCACAGGAAGGAGTTTGGAGTGGCAGCTGGCGGTTTTCGAACGCGGAAACGCGAATGGATACTTAAAGTTGACGATTATGTTCAAGAAGTAATTAAATGTGCTGCCGGGCTTTCGCTAAGTCGCGAATGAAGTATTAATTTGCTTGAAGGATTGAAAATTTGAATAAAGGTTCTGGAGGCGAGAAAGGAACTTGAATAAAATTAAGAGAAAAATGTAAATAATTTTAAAAAATACCTACAAAAAATACAAAAAAGCAAATCAGTTATTTGTTCTACTAAAATAAGTGTAAGGCATAAACCAAGTAAAACAAATTAACATCAATTTAAATTGTAACTGATCTACCAATGCCTAATTTAATTGCCTTCTGGTGATTATAACGTTGATATTTTGAGTTATTTTTCAATAAATTGTGAGCGAAAGAAAAATAACCGACAAAAATAAATCAATGAAAAATTTACGAAAATGACAAAAATGACAAAAATGACAAAAATGATAGAAATGACAAAAATGACAAAAATGAAAAATATGACAAAAATGACAAAAATGACAAAAATCACAAAAATGACAAAAATCACAAAAATGACAGAAAAGACAAAAATGACAAAAATGACAAAAATAACAAAAATGACAAAAATGACAAAAATAACAAAAATTACAAAAATGACAAAAATTACAAAAATTACAAAAATTACAAAAATGACAAAAATGACAAAAAGACAAAAATGACAAAAAACACAAAAGTGGCAAAAATCACAAAAATGACAAAAATGAAAAAAAATGACAAAAAACACAAAAGTGGCAAAAATCACAAAAATGACAAAAATGACAAAAATGACAAAAATGACAAAAATGACAAAAATGACAAAAATGACAAAAATGACAAAAATGACAAAAATGACAAAAATGACAAAAATGACAAAAATGACAAAAATGACAAAAATGACAAAAATGACAAAAATGACAAAAATGACAAAAATGACAAAAATGACAAAAATGACAAAAATGACAAAAATGACAAAAATGACAAAAATGACAAAAATGACAAAAATGACAAAAATGACAAAAATGACAAAAATGACAAAAATGACAAAAATGACAAAAATGACAAAAATGACAAAAATGACAAAAATGACAAAAATGACAAAAATGACAAAAATGACAAAAATGACAAAAATGACAAAAATGACAAAAATGACAAAAATGACAAAAATGACAAAAATGACAAAAATGACAAAAATGACAAAAATGACAAAAATGACAAAAATGACAAAAATGACAAAAATGACAAAAATGACAAAAATGACAAAAATGACAAAAATGACAAAAATGACAAAAATGACAAAAATGACAAAAATGACAAAAATGACAAAAATGACAAAAATGACAAAAATGACAAAAATGACAAAAATGACAAAAATGACAAAAATGACAAAAATGACAAAAATGACAAAAATGACAAAAATGACAAAAATGACAAAAATGACAAAAATGACAAAAATGACAAAAATGACAAAAATGACAAAAATGACAAAAATGACAAAAATGACAAAAATGACAAAAATGACAAAAGTAAAGAAAAATAAGGCAAAAATGACAAAAATGACAAAAATGAAAAAAATGACAAAAATGACAAAAATGACAAAAATGACTAAAATGACAAAAGTTATAAAAATGACAAAAATGACGAAAATGACAAAAATGACAAAAATGACAAAAATGACAAAAATGACAAAAATGACAAAAATGACAAAAATGACAAAAATGACAAAAATGACAAAAATGAAAAAATGACAAAAATGACAAAAATGACAAAAATGACAAAAATGACAAAAATGACAAAAATGACAAAAATGACAAAAATGACAAAAATGACAAAAATGACAAAAATGACAAAAATGACAAAAATGACAAAAATGACAAAAATGACAAAAATGACAAAAATGACAAAAATGACAAAAATGACAAAAGTAAACAAAAATAAGGCAAAAATGACAAAAATGACAAAAATGACAAAAATGAAAAAAATGACAAAAATGACAAAAATGACAAAAATGACAAAAATGACAAAAGTTATAAAAATGACAAAAATGACAAAAATGACAAAAATGACAACAATGACAAAAATGACAAAAGTTATAAAAATGACAAAAATGACAAAAATGACAAAAATGACAAAAATGACAAAAATGACAAAAATGACAAAAATGACAAAAATGACAAAAATGACAAAAATGACAAAAATGACAAAAATGACAAAAATGACAAAAATGACAAAAATGACAAAAATGACAAAAATGACAAAAATGACAAAAATGACAAAAATGACAAAAATGACAAAAATGACAAAAATGACAAAAATGACAAAAATGACAAAAATGACCAAAATGACAAAAATGACAAAAAAGACAAAAATGACAAAAATGACAAAAATTACGAAAATATAAAAAATGATTAAAATGACAAACATTACAAATATTTCAGATTTATTTAAATTTGAAAAACTACAAAAATTATACAACAATAAAATTTAAGCATTTAAAAATATTAAAAAAAAAATTTTTTTGAAGCTTGAAATTCGTTTAAAATTATAATAACTTTTGAGGATTTTTTTTTTCTTGATTTTTGTTGAGTAATTTCTGGGTTTTGAACAAATTTGTCCGGATATTGCTTGGATTTTTGGTCGACAATTTTAAATCAAATGCTCGGATTTGTCCGGATTTGGCACGGCTCCTTGGTGAAAAAAAATCTGGCAACCTTACCATAGGAATTATTTTCGAAAATTTCGATGTGATTGCGTAGAAGAATTTAAATAGGTAATATGTATGTGCCTTGAAGCAAATTGTGATGAGTATGAGAAGCCAGTAGTAGCAAATTCCAACTAAACGAATCCATCGATTAGCATAAAACTATTCGAAAATGTCAACTTTTGATCAAATTTCTGTTGATCGAATTTTCCTACCTATTCAAAGCATTTCAAAAAACATTTGATATTGTTTCATATTAATTTTGTTTTAAAACATATAAAATTAGAATCGGTCCTTAAGAACAATCTTCAAATTTTGTTAAATACGCTAAAAATTCAATCTCCAAATTTCTTTTTCTTGTTTTTTTTCTAATTTTAATCTTTTGTATTGAAACATCGTTTCATATGCACTCCCTTGAAAAAATTTTTCGCTTCCAAATATGAATATTACTTTCATATTTAAATGTTGCCTCATCTCTTGAAACTCTGATAAAAGAAGTTGTTGCAAAAAAAACACAATATTTATTGCTTCTGTTGAGATTTATTTATTTTTTTTATAACTTATATGGGAAGATTTTTTTCAAACATATGGGAGAATTTATTTGTTGGCCGTAAATTATTTCAAGTCGTAATTCGCAACCCTTTAGGATTATTTGGTTCTTGGAATATTGCGCGCGTAGATGCTTTCTTCCTTAAAACTTGAAGCAAACTACTTCATAAATCAGGTATTTACAACCAAGCTTTCACCATTGAATCCAAACCGTGAGATTTTTACGTAAACAAAAAGGCTTCATACCATTGTCAAACCAACCCGCATTCAATAGTTCATTCATAAAAGCGGACGATAAATCAAGCAAAAGGGCCTTTGCGTAACGTACATAAATGATGAATGACTTTTCTTTCAAAATTCTCGAGTGAGTATGATTCCAAAGTAGCAAAGAATTGAAACCCATTGCGTTTTGGGTTTTGGGCTGGGAACAGTGCTGAAGATTATCCGAAATCGAAAGCCCGAAACCGTTTCGTGGAGGAGAACATTTGCCACACGTGCTGCCGAATGTCATCATTACCGGAGCAAAGCCCCCATAAAGCCATGGAATCGAATTAAAAAATCGTAAACTTTCATTACGGGTTTGCTCTGTTGGATTAAGGTTGAATAAAAGCCGGGGAAAATTTGTGGGTGGAAGTTGGGAGGCGTCAATCGAAGCTCCGGATGTTAAAAAAAACTTTTTTCAATTAAGACTAATTTTCCAGTCAGACAATTTAATGCCGGTCTTCGGGCTTCCGTTTTTTTGCTTCTCTTGGGTAAATACACTTAACGGGCCGGGATGTTTTTTTTTGCTCTCACGCCATATTTTTTCAAGCCAAGCAGCATAATGCACATAAATGTATGCCAGGACGCAGCATCGCGGAAAACATCACATCATTACCGGTCAGCAGCAAGCAATGGAACGTGGTCCAAACATCGACCGGCTGCTGCAGGGTGGAAATTTGTGCTTAATTTGACCAATACTACCTCTACCAGAAAGTTTATATCGAGACAGCTGCAGCACCAGCAATTGCTCATTCCCAGCAGATCCTCAATTCCGAAAATTGGAGCTTCGCGAGTGTGGGGGGAGGGAAATGAAAAACCACCTCCATCAACCAACCATCCAATTATGATAAGCAGCATCCGCTGAACCAAAATGGAAGCAGAGTGTTGCCGACAGCGGAAAATCTCCCGAAATGAATGGACTAAAGTATGGCATCGGACACTCGCTGCAGCACATAACAGAGTGCATTCACAGTTGGTCTTTTTTTTCGGTGTGTGTGTGCGCCCACAATCAGGTGAGAAACAGAAAAAAAGTGGCCAAACCGGAAATTGTAAAAATGCAGCAAACAGCCACCCACTCACCTCAACCCTCAAATCCTCCCTCAGCTTAAGGGACGACTGAAAATACGGTTTTTCCTCTCAAATTTTCAATGTTGTTGTTGTTTTTCATACATAACTCCTTTTTTTTGCTGGTACTCTTTCTGTCATCTGGCACCGAAAAAACATAAATTGTAAACGGATTTTCCTGTCCAGTAACAGTTTCCGGCATGATGTTCCGTAATAATGTTGCCGTTTGTAATTTGCGTGGGTGTGTTGTGTCCGAGTCGACCTTATTTTACAGCTCGAGTGACAACCATTTCCAGTGGCAATTTTTTTTTGCTTCCGGTTTGTAAACCCCTAAGTTAGGGTTTTTTAAATGTAACCGAGAAATTTTGACATTGTAATAAATATTACCCTTACCATTCCGGGATAAATTGTGTTTTTAGATCCTGAGCTCCTTTTAACAACTGGCAAATAGAAATAAAAAATTCAAAAGCAGAATTAAATTACAATTCTGACAAAAAAAAGTAAGATTCTATTCAACCACTTATAGTGGAATAATTGCACCGAATTTTGGAAGAAATTTTGATGGCAACCGTCATAAATTGATCTAAAATAAACATTAGAGTTCCCCAAATGACCCGACTTTTGAAAAAGTTATGCGCCTCAGGCTAAAATTGATCCTAGGCCTAGTACAAGATCTCATGCCAAATTTGGACCAGATCGGATCACGGGAAGGAGTCGCTCAACGAGCCTGAAGATTTTGAGACAGTTGGTTTGGGAGGAACATGACTAACCAGTTTTTCTTTGGTCCCCTTCGGCCGATTTCTTTTGATTACGGTTTTTCTTGAAGCTTAAATTATGATAAATATTTCATTCAAAGACCACATTTCAATTAGAGTTGAGATAAAAATTATTGAGCTTAAAAAACGGGCTAACTTTTTTGAGGGGGATATTCAATGCTACGCAGTACTTCATTAACAGTGATGAATATCATCCTTAAAAAAGAGAGCCCATTTTTTTCAACGTAATATCTGTTACAAGTTAAAATGCAGTGCAAAGATTACTACGGACAGGCCAACCATGTGCTAAATACCGCAAAAAATACTGGAACAAGGGGAGGAATGGAGCGTGGAGTTCCCTGCCAAATGCCTCATTTGATTTTTTTTTTTATACATGATACAGAGTAATTGGAATCACACTCACCTTCACTAAATGCTAAAAAATAAAATTGTAGAAAAATCAAACAAGTCGTCGTCTAAGGAAGGACATCTTCGGGACCGCACGTTGTACGTTTGATTTTCGTTAAAGGATTTCAGGCAGAGACACCGAGCTTATTCAGTTCAGACTTCTGGATTGTGTTCTTCTTCGCAGGTGTTCATTTACCTGAATTGATTTTAAAATCTGATTTTTCACTGTGTTTTTAAAGAGAAACAATGCATCAGGCAGGATAACTGAAGGCGAATTTGCTTCCTCCATGCTGGCTTCCAATTTTGTTCTAGCACTTGACGAGGGCAACGATGATTGACACATTTATTCCACCAAAGAAGTCAACGTTTCTCCTGTGTACTGCGTATTACAGGAACGTTGGCTCATTAGATTGAAGAAGAATTGCACTATTTTTTAGATAAAAATAATGACGAGATATTGAAATAAAATACGTTTAAAGACGGTGCGAAAAAAAACACGTTTGCTGCCAGCTAGTCATGGCCTACTCCTCCTACTTCTATTTACGTCGAGTGCTGAAAAAATGGAGTTTTTCTAGCAAACATGAAATCGTATTTGGCGATTTGCAGCAAAACTTTTTGACATGCAGCGCCAACTGCTTTTTAATTATGGGACTAACAAAAGGGTGATGATAGCTTTAAATTTACATGGCAGTGAATACCAAGGCTATCAGATAACAAGGCGAGGAGAGCGCGGTGAGATTCAGTGAGTTTGTTAGTAAACATTGGTAAATTTGCTTGAGCTGAGGGCATTGTTGGTAAACAAACTCCACGAACTCCACAGAAGCAAAATCAAAATGGCTGAATCGGGAATTTCACATATCGTTACACCTTCTATATATATACACACCTTGGTGAATACATATTGCTGATCAAAATATGAATTTTGTAAAAACTAACTTCTTTTAAACAAAAACAATGACTGAATGGGTTTAGAAAATCTTCGATTTACTAGTTTCAATTATTTTTGAACAAGCAAAAACATTTTATAACGATTTTTTAGACAAAGACTGATTTCATAAAAGAAAACAAAACTAAATACTTATTTCATTTTGCAGGCTTCTGTTTGGTTTCGAGGAAACAGACTAAAACATGTTGGTTTGCTGATTCAAAATTGAACAATGTACTTGGTCGTCGTATTCAACACCAAAATTTTCTAAATTTCTTGCTTGTTTCAAAAAATCCGTCGCGTTTTGACACATGAACCTTTAACATCATCTTTTTGATCGTAGTGCCCACTGAGTGTCGTTTCGAGCTGCAAATCGCCAGTAAAAATGATAACATAAGTCATTTATGTTGACTTTTTTCATGGCTATTGTATATTTAAATGTTCGTTCTAAGTGATTTTTCATAATTCATATTTCATTTGTTCTTATTTACGATGAATGGGCGGGAAATTGAAAAACTTATCGGGTACAACTGTGTTCGATGTTTACTCTTGGGCTCCAGCTAGCGAACATCGGCTCAGGAAGCAACTGATTTGTCAACTGAGTTCTATCACAAGCCTAAACTTCGTATCGAAAACAACACTTTACAAGAAAGTTATGAATAATCCACAACTCTGGCCAAACCAAATGTGAACCATTTTGATGTTTATGAGGCATCTCAAACTTGATTTTTCACTGAGGCGGTCAATATATTTTTCATTTAAAATGTGAAACTCAAGAATGAAAAAAAAATGATAATGACTTGTTATTGTGATAGTTTTTTTTTCGTTTTTACATACCTATATGATGTTTTTTCTCATAATTTTGGCTCTTGGACGTGTCTGCTTCTCAAATCTTCAAAGATTTTTTTTAAATAAAAGCCTTTTAAAGTTTTCAATTTATAGATTTTTTTAAATTACTAATTTGTAACAACTTATTTCTGTAATTTAAAGAAGCGTTACCTAATCGTTTTTTCCTGCTGTTTTAAAACTTTCATTTTCAAATAAAGAACTATATATATATAAAATACTTTAATTTGAAAATAAAATAGTTTACTAACAAAATTGATTCTCTTTATTATTTCAAATCATCCCAGTTACTTAAGGGGGGGGGGGGGTAGGGTCTAACGGGTATAAAAAAACACCATTTTCACGATTTTTTTCTAGAGGTATCGTTCAAACAAATGTATTCAAATTTTTTGCATTATACAAAGCATTGTTAAAAGAACATTTATTAATTTTTTCGTAGAAAAATATTGAAAAATGAGCCGGTGATGGAGGATTTTCGAGGATGCCTTTTAGAAAACAGGATTTGCGGTGGACACTGTATCTCAGCACAGAATCATCTGAAGTCAAAAAATCGGAGCAAAATATTTTTAATAGATGTTTTTCTGGACCCCAACGTTTTTGTTTAACTTAAAAATATTTTTATGAAATTTTTGTGGCTGTTTGAAGTAAAAACTACGATTTTTCACTTAAAAATCCGCCATTTTTCACCTCTAAAATCTCCCCAAAGTAAAAAAAAACAAAAAAGAAAAACGTTGGGGTCTGGTATTTGATATGTAGAATATATGTTCCAAATTTGAAAAGAATCGGATAAGTAGTTTTCAAATGACGATGTCCACGGACTTAAAAAATGTGCTTTCGAGAAAAACGCGTTTGAAGTTTCTGCTCTTGCTTTCTTGCAGTATTAGATAGGAGGGGATAAAGGCCTATAACTTCTACAGTTTTGCTTCAATTGACTTGAAAATTTGACACAACATTCTTGAAATGTTTTACAATAAGAAAATAAAAAAATTAAAAAATCGATTTTTTTAAAGTGTTAGACCCTACCCCCCCCCCCCCCCCCCCCTTAATAACAGATATCAAATCTCGTCATTTATTCTCTTATCTCTTATCGTTTAACTTTTTGTACTAAACTGAAAAATTAATTTGAAAGAAAATAATTATTTAGATAACAGAAGAGAAAAATAAGAAAGGTATTAAAACAAATCTGTAACATAAATTGTAAACAAGAATCTGAAAACTAAGAAATTCACAAGCGAGAAATAACTAATTAGTATCCATAACTGGGAATTGAAGAATAAAAAATATATAGATAACGAATTACTTTGACATTGACGATATTAATTTGACAAATAGAAATGTCTTTATTTTTAAATCGCATCTCTTTATTTTTTAAACGCAGCCCACAGTTCTCAACTTAATTCTCAATTATCAATTCTCATTCTCAGTTCCTTATTGACACTACATTCTTAACCCTTCGTTTCATAAAGTAACAAATCTGCAACAATTAATGTATGGAAAAAGTGATAAATCGTAATTTATTTTAATTTTTTTTCTTAATGTACACATCATTTCCGACTGTTTACAATTATTTTTAAGGAAAAATAAAAAATCATGAAATGAAGGGTTAAACATCAATTCCAAACAAAAAATGTAAACAAACAGTTTAATTACAAAAAAATACAAAAAAGACATAAACTAGTCGTAACTTTTTTTTATTTAGAATATTTGTAGTCTGGAGAACATATTCTATATTTGAAATACAAATTTTATTGTTATTTTGATAACTTTTGCAGCAGTTTTCTGTGAGTTCTTAAGATTTTCATAAGACGTAATAAAAGCTCACATGAGAATTTTTAATTCTAAAATTTCAATTCTCAATGCTCTGTGACCCATTTTGGGTAACAACAATAAAGAAATTTAATTAGTTTTTGGAAACCTATCCCATGTTTATTTAATTAAAATTATAAAAATTGTAAAAGGCTCTTTTTTCTTGCAAATATTAGGCAGCATTTTGTAAAACAAGTTGTTTTGTCCGCTAGGATGAGAAATTAGGGTCATTCGTCCGAGTATCGTACGGAAGGTAACCTGTCCAGGGTGTTCTAGAGCGCGATGCCCTGGAACACACTCCACCTGGACCGGTTACGTGATGCGGGCCTGCTTCCGTGCTCGTGAGCGATGCTGAGATGAATGGCTGCGTCCGTTGTTATCCCTAAGTCCCATCCCTGTCTCATCGATAAGTAGCTGAACGAAAGAACAACGCGTCAACGACCTAAATTCGTGCGTTGACTAGTTGGTTTCCGGAGGAGAGAAGAGCGAACATCTGGAAGAGAAGGCGAAGCCGATGGAGTGACTCGAGCAACAGGATACGAGACAGTGGAGTTTTGGCAACGAAAATGAGCACATCGTTAAAAAGAGTGTTCGATAACCGTGTGACCGCGTGTGTTCCTTTTTTAAAATTAATTGCTCAATCATCGCAATTGGAGCATTTATTCGTCAGTCCCAAAGAAACGGACAAAACGAAACGGCCATAAAAGTGAAATATCGAATATCATTCTTCCTCTGAAGTTATCAGCAGGTGATCGCCATTTTGCCATCTCCACGTGGCGACGAAACCTAGCGGTTCCATCCGTTTGTTGAGTTACGTTGAAGGTTTACTGTTCACCGTGATCGAAGGCCAATCCGAGATCCGTTGATTTCGAATTAAACAACTGAAGAAACCCGCCGAGCATCGGAAGCATAATCCGAAACTCGGTGCTGCGTCCCATACAAATCATTTTAATAAGCCCACCGGTTATCGGGAGCCTATCTGGTATCCGGTGCCGTGTCTCGTCCAAGAAAACCGCCGGGGATCGGAAGCTTGTTCCAAAACCCGGTGCTGTGCTACCCAAAACCATCGTCCAAGAAACCCACCGTGGTATCGGCCACCAAGTCCGAGACCCGGTGCTATGCCCCATAAAAGTCGTCTCAGAAGCCCACCGGGTATTGGTAGCTCAATCCAAGGTCCGGTGCTGTGCTCCTCCAGAACCAGGGGATTGGGAGCCGAATCCGATACCCGGTGCTCTGCCCTAAATCAGTCGCCCAAGAAACCCGCCGTGAACCAGTGCTGTGCCAATTATCTACAGCAATCGTCCAAGAAAACCACCAGGGTTGCGGAAGCCGGATCCGAGACTCGGTGCTCTGCCGCAGGCCAAGTTCGAGAAAGGCTGGTGTTTGAACGAGCAGGTGCCACGTGGCTCGCCGAACACCGCCTCCACGGCTGTAAACTATCGGTAGGCCTGCCGACACCAGGTAAAAATATGAACCCCGAATTAAAACCATCTCAAGCCGATCCAGCTGTCCAGAACGGCCGCAACATATCCCCTCCTTAAATGTTGTCTGTTTGATGAGAAAAAAATAATAAAATGTTAAAACACGGTGTGTTTATGGAAGATGTTTAAAAGAAAAAATACAGTAACTCTATTTTTTTCAGAAACGGAAAATTTAACCTTTTCTGAACCATTTTCAGGCAAAATTAAAATATTTGGTCGGTGAGTCCCCATACGTTTTTTTTTTTTGAAGATTTGTAGTCCATATTAAGAAATTATTATCTGTAAAATTATTCCAGTGCAATGTAATAGTAACTTTTTTCATGGAAAATTTATTTTTATATTTTTACTCAAATTTTTGTCAATCTGAAACAATAAAAAATGTCAACGCCTGGAAAGATAGGTGATTTGGATCATCTGGAAAAGTTATTTTGATATGAACATTTTATTTAACTAAAATTTTATTATTTGGAATACCCTTGTTATTATTGGTGTTATCCAAATGTAACATGAATTTATATTCATATGTGTGTATCTTGGAGAACAAACTCTGGTTAAAAAAAATTATGATATTTGAATAAGAACAGTCCAACATCATTTGATTGGTTTCCAACAAAATATTATAAATCTTTTCATTTTTTCAAAATTGTCTTTTGAAATATTTCCACAACATTTGCAGGCTCTGATGCACGCACTCTGGGTACGCACTTTAGAAAACAAAAATTAAATTTTTGACGATGTCACTCGTTGATGGCTTTTTTGATTAAATTTGAAGATTAAGATTAAATTTGAACATATCATAGAAGATCAGTTTTCAACAAAATTGAGTTAAATGTTAAAGTACTTGCACTGGAATCCGCTTATCTTCCGCTACATAACATCAATTGTAAGTTTCTTTTTCTTATATTGATGATGAATAATTTTTTATTAATCATTTGAACTTCATTTTGGCTTAAAAATTGAAGTACTGTTGATATTTTCGAATTCATGATCTTGTTGAACGATGAAAAACGATTTTTTTTTTCAAGAGAAATTTCAATTTTATCGACGTTTTAGACCAGATTTATGCGTTTTTTTTTGTTTTTATGGATTTCTATGGTTTATTCAAACCAATGATTTCTATATTTTTTACCATAATTGGTATAAAATTGTAGAAGTAATGATTGTTTTATCGTAACATTAATGCTTCATATACTGTTATACTGTCAATACTGTTAATTTGTGTACATTTAAGATTGACAAAAAGATTAAAATGCATTTTTTTGGTAAAATTTCAAATTTCTCAAAGTTTTAGACTAGATTCATCATTAAGTTAATTTATTTCCGAAAAACTATACAACTCAATTTAAAACAAAGAATTCAAGAGATTATTTAAATAATATAGTTGGAAACCGAAGAAGCTAAGATTATTTAACCTCAACAGTAATGCTAGCTCTTTGAATAAAATGGAAGAATCACAGAGTGCATCAGGGCTACAAAACTTGGGCTAGAAAATAATAAAAATAAAAAAGTTAAAGGAATCTCCATGCTTATAATGATCGTTGTATCAAAAGACGATAACAAGCAAAATTTAAGCTAAATTGAACTGCTGTAGCAATTTGCATTAAGTCTGAAGTGCGAATGGAATTTTGAGATATTTAACTCAGGAGAAGTATAAAAACTGATTTCTCATCAAAAATTACTTTTAACGTATCGTTAACTTTTCAATATTCATCATCCTATTATTGTTTTTTCAAAGCTTAAATTAAGGCAAACGTTTCTACTCCAGATCGCATCACGATAAGCGTTATCATAAAAAAGCTATAGCGGTTCCTAGTGTTTACTAATTTTCTTAATCATTGAACTATTTTTTCAATAAAATTCCCTCCAGTTCCCACAATCAGAAAATCTAAAGATAATGGATTTCAATGGATTCATAAATGGATTCATATTATTTTAGATAATTCTAATAATTTCAGATAATTTGACCCTCTCGGACTGCTGGCAGGATTTGCCAGCAAATTTTTAAATTTTAGGATTAGAAGATACTTTTTAAGAATTTTATATGTTGAACAGCTCTTTAACTTGTTAAAAAAATTTTTGAAAATTTTTCAAAGTTTTTGATGACATTGTTGAATTCAACTTAAAGATGTTAAAGGTTTAAATTAAGAGAATTAGCACCTCTGAAATTATAAAACACTTAAAAATATATTAATTTTTTGAAGAACTCAAATAGAAAATTTTCAAAAAAAAATTTCGTATGGGGGGTCACCGACAAAATATTTTAATTTTCGGTGAAAATGAACCGGAAGAAGCTCTACTTTCTACCCATGCAAAAATTAGCGTTACTGTATTTTTTTCTTTAAGTCCTTCTACGAAACACACCGTGAAAAATGTAACTTCTGCTTCTAACTAAAATTTATTGAACGAACCGATATTCTTCGAACGGGTAAGATACATTTGGTGATTTGGTCCTCCTCTTTGTACTCCGCATTCGTGATTCTACCCTAAAGCATAGCCGACCCTGAGGTTACGGTACGTCTGAGCTAGCCATTCGTAACAGCTCAATCCCCAATTCTTAATTCTCAGTTCTCATTTCTCGTATTCAATTCTTAATTTTCAATTCCTAATTCTCAGTTCTTAGTTCTCGATGTTTCATTCTTAATTCTCAATTCTCAATTCATTATTTTCAACTATCAACTATCAAGACAGTGGGGACGATGGCTATTAAAACAATGCTGTGAACTATTTTTTCAAACTTTTAATGCAGAATGTTAAATTTACTTGTAATCTATCCAATAACTGTAAAAGAGTTACGGTTCAACTTTTTCAATTGCAAATTTCTCATTAACTAGCTGACTCTTGACGAAAAACTCTATATTGGAATAATTCTTACATTCGAAACAACCTGTTAGGGAAAGAAACGACGGTTAAAAATTAAGAAAAAAGAGTTTATTTTCAAAAATCTAAAATTTTGTCTCCAAACGCTACCTGGGGTAAGTGGGGACGGCTTTATACATACTTGATGTTTACACATTTTTTCAATTTTCTCTTCTTCATTCAATACAATTTAGCTTTATTTAGCATTCTGATCATGAAAAGTTGGGACTTTTCGATAAAATCGGATCTCGTGTGTTGCAACATAAATTACACAGAATAATCATTGAAAGATGCCCTACTAATAGTAGCATGGACTTTTTTCAAAATGTTGGACGGTTCGAGCAATAAAGTAACGTATTCAACCAAAAAAACACAAATTTGTTGAAAATTTCTTGAGGAATCAAAGGGAAAACCTACCGTCCCCACTTACCCCATAAAGCGGGGTAAGTGAAGTCACCAGCAGTCCAGAAAATTTACGTGATAACTTTTTTCGCTTTGTGTCTATCAAGCTCATCTCTTTAGCATTTGTAAACAACATATAATCATCACATTGAACGCAATTTTATCAAAATTGATCTACTGCTGATTTTTTAATAATTTTTTAAAGTTGAACTATACGAAAAACCGTCCCCACTTACCCCGGTGTACCTGACTCTTTTCTCAAATCTCAACTCGCAATACAGTTTCTTCACACTCAATCATGAAATTACCACATCCCGTTTTCAACTTTAAATTCACAATACGCAATTTTTAATCCATAAGTTTTTGATTTTCCGTAAACAGTTTTTTTTTAATTTAAATTTTTGTGATTGGAAATGATCAAAAACATATTCTAGATCTAAAAATAATCCAACTCAACGTTAGTTTTTTTAAAATGTAAAGCAGAAAGATCACAATTTTAAATTATTCGTTACCGGTATTCAACCCTGTGGTACATGTTTTGAGTTCATCATAATTCCAGGTGGCACACTTGATGATTTCTCATTCTGAATCTTTTGATTTAAATTATTAATTTGCCCAGCCAATTTCCCGTAGGCCGCACTCCCGATGAACCTGTTTTAACATGTCAGCGTAGCGGGCTGATTTCAGTAATGCTGACTATGCCAGCCCATACTTCTTTTGCAATTTTAATTTTTCACTAGGCACATTTCTCATTTACTATATTTTATTCCAAGCCAATTTTTCAGGGAATTTTCCTGATCTCAACAATCGCACTGAAATGGAGAGCACCAACTAAGGTTTGCCTCGCTTTTGCTGTGATATGGTTACCGAACGGAATTACACTAAAGCACAAATTAAAAACCATGATAGCACCATAAAAATCCTTCTTAGGCTGTTGATTTTGATCACATCGTGTTCTGACCGTTAGGTTAAGATCTTGCCGTATTAGTGCCAAAATAAAGAAAGTGAAAGTCGTCCCAGCTTTTGATGGTTAAAGGTAACTCTGATTGCATTTATCTAGCAATTAATTGATGTCGTCCATTTTACTGAGGTATTCGTTTGATTATTTGTGAGTTTATGTACGATTACACCTTCTCAAAAACTTGGCATTCGAAAATTGATTTGTAGCTGTTGATCGGCGCAATACATTATTCCAAGTCAATTCCTAACATTTTTTGTGATAGAATTTGAAATTGTACATACTTTTCTGAAGATTTTTTATTCGAGCTTGTATTTATTTTTGTACTTTGTAGAAAATCATATACCAACGTACTCAAGTCTGAACAAAAAGATACAAAATACAATATATTATAGAAAACCAACCAGCCCAATAGGAACGGAATCGACAGTTTCCTCAAAGAGAGTTATTTGAATAAAATTTCAGAAAGTTTTGGAAATTGTTTACCATCTTAACACATGGCGCACGAAATACAAGATATCTCGTTTTTTCTCGATAACTCGAAAGTTATAGATTCAATAATGAAACTTTATTCTACAAAATTGAACCCAACACTTTCGCCAACCTGAAGAACCTTGATTTACAAAATTTGGTCCTGTAGTTTCTGAGATATAGAATGTTAAGTTTCGGTGTTTCTTGGCCTAGATTTCATCGAGGTCCTTAATGTGTTAAGATTTACCATTTTTTCGTCACAGTAATAAAGTACTTCAAATTTAGATTAAGTTATAATAAGTATAATAAGTATAATCTGAAAATTCTTACGAAGTGTTTACATAATTTGTAATTTTAGTTTTAAAGCTTCTGAGTTCTAACGCACGGCTTAGGTATCATTTCATCAAGTTATGAAAGGTTAATGTTGAAGCATCAACAGATCAGCCAATGGTGAACTTTGCAAGCGATGAGGGCTAATCCGATTAGCTTCCATCAATTTATGGAGGATGGAATCACGCCAAGTTGTTCCACCGTCAAACCCAGAAAGCAGCTGCAAGACTTTCCTTCCACGGCGCTTCATCGTTTGTGCCTTCAAAGAAAACACCGGAAGAACCGTGGTTTATTGCGTTTCTAATGTGTTACCAATTTGGAGATTATTTGCTTCCTGCTTTAATAGTTTAGTTTTTTATTCCTTCTAAGGTTCATTTTCGTGTGTGTGATCGGAGCGAAATGAAATAAAAGAAAAACCATAAGGAAGGATTCGTTTATTGAGACATTATGTTGCTCAACCATGCGCTGAATTATGATACTTTTGTACGTTTCGGTTGGAAGTTTCCGTGTCTGGCAAATGATTTTGGCCCGAAGGAATGAGGAAGCATATGGACGCTTTATGGTGGAAAGAAAGAAAAATAATAACTCAATAATAATCCGTTTTCAAATCAATTCAGGAAACATATCGCGTATAGGTGAAAAATTGTTACAAAAGAAACTCAAGTTTTTGAGCGAGGTTTGGCAGTTTTGGTTGCTTCTGTGAGCGGATCAAGTTATAGGAAGATTTTCGAATGGGGCAAATACAAAAAAAAAACAGGATAAAACGAGGTCGAAACCTTTCAAGCGTGCCAGGGAAGGGTTTCTAATGAGGTATTACTAATTTGCTAATAAACAAGTGAATGGGTGAGCTCTTTTCGTGTTATTTTTCCCCGGCTAATTCAATCCATTTATTCGGCCGAAAAAAAGAGGTGAAGAATTGAGGTAGAAAACGTTATATCACCGCCAAAAAGGAAACCGAGAATTGGAATTATGAGTGAGGTTTCACCCTTGGCTTTTCTCCCCTTCAGAAAGTCCTGGAGGAGGAATTGGTTAAGTCCTTTCGGTTTCGAGGCGGTCCCGGAAAGAAATTGATATCTTAACCAGCAAAAAGGGGTTAAATGGAACAGTCGATTTTATGGTCAGCGCCGTTTTTTCTCTTTTAATTCCTTCTATCTTTTGTCCAAATGAAAACGGGTTCCATTCCTGGTGGAATCCTTTTGAAAGGCGCGAGCAATTCCAGAGTATCCGGTTTCCTGTAATAATACACAAATGTCGGTATTGAAGCACTATTGCTCCTTATTCGGTAACATTTTTTTTTTTTCATTCAGATAAAAAGACACTTGAGACAGAAAAATAACCAGCAGGTAGCATTCTTCCTAGGAATTTCGCATCGGTTTGATCATGATAACAAAAAAAATTGTCACACAATTACCGAACTCAGGCAGGATGTGTCCGGTTCTTATCAAACCCGATCGATCTCCGTGGAAGTAGGTTCATCATTCGATACTTCCCTGGGAATTTTCTGTCTTTCGGGCGTTTTGTAAGACAACATAATCTCGGCACTTACATAAAAAAAAACCTAATTCAAACAAACATCTTCTAAACAACCGGACGGTTGAAGAAAAGAAAATCAAAATTTTAAATCTTCTGGAACCCACCGACATCGGCAATTTGGTCTTACGCTAAATTTCATCCGACCCAACCGATAGATAGTTATCAGTCAAGCGTTTGTTTTTCTCTGGATTGTTTTTTTTTTTTTTTTTTTTTGAATTGAGAAAGTTTGGAGTTTATTTTTTAAATCTTTCAACAGGATGAGCTATGTCCGATCCAGAAATGTAGAAGCAAAACTGAAGTGGATTACAATCGATCAGATAAATGCAAACATTTGTTATTCTCAAATTACGATCAAAATAACTTGCGTCTTATTGCAACATGAACGCAGTTTTGATAAAACGAAATAAAAATGTACGAAATAATATTATCAAAATCTATCATCACAAACGCTCTTAAATTTTTAAAATCAATTTTCGAAATAAAGAAGTCAAGATTCAAATTTTATTCAAAATTTAAAGGGGCTTGTGATATAGCTCAGTTGGCAAGTCAATTGCTTCCTGAGCCGATGTCCGCGAGTTCGAGCCCAAGAGTAAACATCGATCACAGTTGTACCGGGAAAGTTATTCGATTCCAGGCCAACCATGTGATGAAAAACGCAAAACACTAAGAAACAAATGAAGAATGAAGCTAGAAGTTCCCTGCCAAACGCTTTATATGATTAAATAGGGATTTGTTACAAAGTGGAAACAAAACTTCGTTGATTATGGATTTGTTTAAAAATTCGTGAAATTTTAAAATTATTTTTTTTAGCAGTTGCATTCACTAAGTAGCTTGAAGTAAAAAGTACAGTGATACTTAGATTTTACACAAGCGATAAAAAAGAAACGGACTCACCAGTTTCTTTCCTCGACTGCCCTTGACTAGCTGCTGTCAGCATTCTCCGGGAAATAGATGGCCATTTTTTCTTGATGTCACTCCTTGTGATTTGTTTTCGGGACCCGTTTTTGTAACAATTATTAAGAAAAACATAGATTTGGGAATAGCGAAATTTTCCAGCATTTCAGCAAAAAAAACACTCCGTCACTTTCGAGCACAGCCTACTAAGTCCCTTTGCAAGTTTGGTTGTGACCTAAAGAAAAATGTGGAAGTTAAACTAGTCTGAATTATTTTTTATATTATTTTGACGACTCATTGTTCTAAAAACTGAATGTTTTCTACGAACAGATGTACAAAATGAAGTATTTTTGCTGCTACTTTAGATTTAAAAAAAAGTTTACAGTGCTGTACTAACAATAACCCCTGCCATCAGATTTTGTACAGCCACCTTGTCCACCTTCTTCGCCGCAGAAAGCCAGTTTGCCTTGAACTGCTGCTCGTCCTTAGCAGTTTTTTGGTCTTCTTTAGGTTCCGCTTGACAATAGCCCAGTATTTCTCAATTGGGCGGAGCTCTGGCGTGTTGGGAGGGTTCTTGTTCTTGGGCTGCACGTTGTTGGCGGCGTACCGCTCCATGGCCTTTTTACCGTAATGGCAAGATGCCAAATCCGGCCAAAACAGTACGGAACAACCGTGTTTCTTCAGGAAAGGCAGCAGACGTTTATTCAAACACTCTTTCACATAAATTTCTTGGTTGACAGTCCCGCCCAAGCAACCAAAAGTTCGAATATCACTTAAGGAACGAACTAATAAGTTCATATATAGCTGTACAAAAGTTCTGTGGAACTTTTTTGCTGTTCAAAATGCTTTTTCGAGGTCCATGGAACTTGATTCTTTATCAAGTTCAGCCAATACTCAAAAAAAGCTCTAAAGTAGGGGAGAATGAGGATACTTGATCCCTGGGGATACTTGATTCCTTAGCTATATCTCGAAACTGGAATGACTTACGAAGATCAAATGTTCTAGAAAAATGTGCCAAAATGAGCAAAATGACAATGCTTGTAGTTTAAATTTTTTTATCAAAATAATTGTTTGAGTAATTGAACTTTGTTTGAAAAATTTCACAAAATGTAACTTGAAGATCTTTTTTCATCACTTTAAAATGTTCCTTACAGCGGAAAATTATGAAAAAAATGTTTGTTCCAATGTATCAATCGTTCGAGCGTAAAATGAACTTCATAATGCCATATTTTCAAAGCAATGGAAAACTCTCAACTTTTTTCAGAAAAATTTTTCTAAAATGTTGATTATGGGTACAATTGATCCCCTAGAGTTGGGTACAATTGATCCCCCTTCCAAACGGCATATTCTTCTTCTGAATTGATCGTTATGATTGCTGATTACGAAATTACTAATATTTATGCAAAAACTAATATTTATCAAACAATTGTCTTAAGAAAAGAGCAGAAATAATTAATTTTCTCTAAGTTATAAAAAAGCGCCTTTAAGTATGCAATGTTTTTAGCGTTGAGACAAAGTTATAGAATGTTCTTCTTATGTCTGCTATAAATTGTGAAATGAGAACAAACATGACCAAAATAGTTAACTAACATTCTTTCTTGGGGTTTTGTTTGATTTTTATACAAGGATTAGGGCTTCCTGAATAAAAAATCAAGTCTCCTTCAATAGGGGATCAAGTCTCCCCTAACTTCAGAAAAATCGCAATTCTTTTACTCCCACGAAAATGCTTCTAGTTCATCAACGGATTCAAGTATCGTTCTAATTTTTGGAGCATAGAAACTTGAAGTTACAAGCTGTCAGAAAATGTCAAAGACAGCGATTTGCTAAATTTTTCCAAAAAGATATGGTGAAAATAAGAAAAGGGGATCAAGTATCCCCACTCTCCCCTACTGTTTTGGTTTCTGTTTCTACTTTTTAGGAACTTTAAAGTTTGTATGAAGAAAAACAATCTACTTGTTACGTACTTCTCATTTTTTTTCAAAATCAAGTAGCTATCAAAGGGTTGCAAGTCTTTTTGTACAGCTCAATAGTTCGTAAAAAGTCTCTGTTGTACTATTTTGTAAACTTGAAAGTTTTTAATTATTTCCAACGGGCGTTCGAAAGCAACTTCGTATTATAGAAACTTTGAAGAAGATTTAAAGGCTAAAATCTACTTTTTTCGAACTTCAACACGTGTTTGCATAAATAAACACATCGTTACTTTGGAAACAACTATATGAAGTACACATTAGGTTCCGGAAGAACTTTTTAACAGCTTGAAAGTGGGAATTAAGTAGAAATAAAGAACCTGAAAGTCGTTTTAAAGAAAATCATCACATCGAGTAAAATCGTTGCCTACTCATGATGTTCATATAGGGCAACAAGTATGGATCTCAACTTTCAAGCAGTGAGCTCGGGTTCGAGGCTTGGTAAGAACATGTTTTTTAAATGTAATGTGAGTTAGTAACAAATATAGTTGATTAACATGAATCAAAATAGCAGACTTGAGAAGGCAATTGAAGGAGCGGAAGAATAATTTTTTCGATTTTTTATGCTGCTTATAAAGTGGATTTTGAAGCTGGTTAAAAGTTGTTTGACGATTTATGCGAACTTTTTGACAACTTTAAAGTTCGTTTAACTACTTAAAAATTGAGCTGAAAAGAAGTTTTATTAGCATACTCGATTAAGCTGATCAAACCTGATAGAGGAATGTTATCCGAACTTTTGGTTGCTTGGGGGAAGCTATGAAAATGCTGCTTTTCAAGCCACAGGTACAGATGGCTTGCCAAACCAGATATTTCTTCGCGAACTTTGACAGTTTCGTGTGCTTGAAAATATCTGCTACCTTTCCCCTTCCTTTTGCCGTATAAAACTCCTGTCCCGGAAGCTGCTTGTAGTCGGCTTTGACGTAGGTTTCGTCGTCCATTACCACGCAGTCAAACTTCGTCAGCATCGTCGTGTACAGCCTTCGTGATCGCGCTTTGGCTGTCGTATTTTGTTTATCATCGCGATTTGGAGTCACTACCTTCTTGTAAGTCGATAGTTCGGCTCGTTTTTTGGCTCGATGCACGGTTGTAGACGTACACCCAGCTTATTTGCGGCATCTCGGAGAGAGAGGTTAGGGTTTCGCTTGAAACTACCGGCAACTCTCTTTGTTGTTTCAGCGGCTTCCGGTTTTCGATTTCCCCCCGGTCCAGACTTTCTGGCTGTCGACAAATGTTCCCCAAACACTTTAATTACATTTGTAACGGTTGATTTGACAAGTTTTAGCGATTTTGCCAGCTTTGCGTGCGAGTAGCTCGGATTTTCGCGATGCGCGAGTTAAATTTTGATACGCTGCACTTCTTCCTTGAACGGCATTTGACAACTGAAGAGTGAATTCCAAAATCAAATTAGGAGCTACATTCTACACACACACACACACGCACCTTCAAAATGAGGGGTGTTCAGGTTTTTTAAATGGTAAATTGAAAGAAATACGTAAAGTTGATAATGACCTAATTTTGAGCAGTATCACCCCTTAATCCAGATTTATATAGGCGGAAATCACAATATGCGTTTTAAATGTTACGGTTTAATGATCTAAATTTGAGATTATTTAAGTGTGGTTTGAAAATTACAAATTTCGACGTACTGGTGAATTTAAACTTTTGAAGTATGATTAAAAGATTTTAAAATCGTTAGCCATAAATTAACTTAGACAAAAATATGCAAGTCCGCCTGGGCGTCGGGCCTCGGGAATTGTCCACTCGAGCGGGGAAATGCCTTACCTTTAGTTTGGCGTTGATCCGAGGAAGCTGCCGTAGTTAGCGGTGGCGTTGACTAGACTGACGACTCGAGGCTTGGGCGTTGACGTGCAAGCCTGTGTTGCCAAGAATCATTATGCGACCACACAAAAAAATTAACAAAAAAAATCAGATGATCCATCATAAATCTGTTAACCTAACATTAAATTGCAATATTTCATTACGTTTTTGATTTAGTATTAAGATGCTCCAGTTTCTAAGTTTTGGAATTCATATTCAGAATTTAAACTTTAATAAGGAAATCGAATCTAAAACACTTAATACACAAAAAGTTACTGGAAAACGATGTACAAATTTGAAGTATAATTGAACTATAAAAAAAATCCCATCTAAATCTGTCTATAGATATTTTCCTCAGCAGATCTGCGATTCTCTAACTGACTTTATGCTGTGAAGTCAAGTTTGAACGGAAACCCCAGCAGCAGCCCTGCTGCTGTATGCTCGGAATTATAAAACACGTTATGATTTTCCGCACCCCGACTTGTAGCTCTACCCTCTTGTTCTGGTGGACCTGATGAGGCCGCTATTCTGTAATTTTTTTTTCTCCATCCCCGCAACATTCACTTAAGCCAATTTTACAGACATATAGCAGGTAGGTACCTACAGATTCACAAACACACGAACTCATTGAATGGTCAACCGGATTCCCACTTCCGGTTGACCAGTAAAGTCCGGTAAGCCAGTCAGTCAGTGTGGAAGATTGGTCCCCGGTCAACCTAACTAGAATCTGAATCAGAACCACGGGGATACTCCAAGCTGCCAGCTAACGATGACCACCATATGAACGAACATGGAAAAAATTACTGCTCGGAATCTACACCCACACACCGGTTGACCAAACTCGTTCCGGGTAGCCGCCAGAAAACGAGAGAAAAAACATGGTCGAGCTTATTTTACATTCATAACACCATTATCTAAAGTTCCATCCATACACCGCAATCCTACCCGCTGCTTCCCTCAGATGATGGTCGACTGAGCGATGCCAAAAGGCAGCCAAAAATGCTCCGGGCCAGCCTGGCCGGAAGATGGAAACCTTACGTTGCCCTGGACCCCGGGCATGGCCATGCAGCAGCAGCAGTGCCGCCTGGTGATAATTTTATTTCCTTCGACTTGTACCTTTCCATTTCCGTGTAGTCTGTCTGTTGTAATATTGCATGTAATTGGATTTTTGACTGCTGCGGGATATGTGATTTTTTTTTGCTTTTTAAAACTGACTTTTCGTTAAAAACCCAATAAAAAGGCATTATTCTTCGTACCATCTTGAGCCGTGCACTCAGAAAAATACTATTATGTATGCCATAAGATTCTCTTATGAAGTGGCGCCATAAGAAAAATTAATGAAATTCATAAGATTGTCTTATGACGCGAATGAATTCTGAAGATGAACGCCTACTTCAATGAGAGGTTGTTGCTTTTCATAAGAGATTCTTATGGGATTCTTATGGAAACAGTAAATCACTTTCTAATAAGAAACATTCTCGATATATCGTGCTGAAAACATTCACTTTATTGTTTGCCAAATTCGTTTAAAATTAAATCCTGCATTGTCACCATCAGCAGCGCATCAACAGACGACTCCATCAAAGTTTTTTTTTGCCGCATCTAAATCTTCGACCTTTCGTTTTTTGCCGATCAGCTTGCTGAAAAGTAAACAAATAACGTATTTTAGTTTACTAATATATTCAACGTTCACACCAAAAACATCAAATCGAACTTACCATTCCGGGGATAACAATAACATTTAACATTAAAGGAAAACTATAATAACTATGAACTGGCGATTGCTTCGTACTGTTAGATGATGAAAAAAAAACTGATGTTATGAATGAATGTGTTCATCATTTTTTCACAATGCCGTTTCTTCTATTTTTCATAAGAACATCGTATGAAAATTGAAAGAATTTCATAAGACTCTTATGAAAAATTAGTTTGGACGCAAAAAAGGGGTTCATAAGATGTATCTTATGAAATTTATAATAAGATTTCCTCTGAGTGTGGAGTTTGGCTTGTTCATATTGTCTAAAGTTATATTAAAAAAGATTTTAAAATTATTTCTTTATTTAACAATCGAGCGAATACGAAAATTCTCTCAACTAATAATATCACAAAAATGACATTGAAATTTTTGTCATTTTTGTCATTTGTGTCATTTTTGTCATTTTTGTCTTTTTAGTCATTTTTGTCTTTTTTGTCATTTTTGTCATTTTTGTCATTTTGGTCATTTTGGTCATTTTTGTCATTTTTGTCATTTTTGTCATTTTTGTCATTTTTGTCATTTTTGTCATTTTTGTCATTTTTGTCATTTTTGTCATTTTTGTCATTTTTGTCATTTTTGTCATTTTTGTCATTTTTGTCATTTTTGTCATTTTTGTCATTTTTGTCATTTTTGTCATTTTTGTCATTTTTGTCATTTTTGTCATTTTTGTCATTTTTGTCATTTTTGTCATTTCTGTCATTTTTGTGTCATTTTTGTGTCATTTTTGTGAAATTTTTGTGTCATTTTTGTGTAATTTTTGTGTCATTTTTGTGTCATTTTTGTGTCATTTTTGTGTCATTTTTGTGTCATTTTTGTGTCATTTTTGTGTCATTTTTGTGTCATTTTTGTGTCATTTTTGTCATTTTTGTCATTTTTGTCATTTTTGTGTCATTTTTGTGTCATTTTTGTGTCATTTTTGTGTCATTTTTGTGTCATTTTTGTGTCATTTTTGTGTCATTTTTGTGTCATTTTTGTGTCATTTTTGTGTCATTTTTGTGTCATTTTTGTGTCATTTTTGTATCATTTTTGTGTCATTTTTGTGTCATTTTTGTGTCATTTTTGTGTCATTTTTGTGTCATTTTTGTGTCATTTTTGTGTCATTTTTGTGTCATTTTTGTGTCATTTTTGTGTCATTTTTGTGTCATTTTTGTGTCATTTTTGTGTCATTTTTGTGTCATTTTTGTGTCATTTTTGTGTCATTTTTGTGTCATTTTTGTGTCATTTTTGTGTCATTTTTGTGTCATTTTTGTGTCATTTTTGTGTCATTTTTGTGTCATTTTTGTGTCATTTTTGTGTCATTTTTGTGTCATTTTTGTGTCATTTTTGTGTCATTTTTGTGTCATTTTTGTGTCATTTTTGTGTCATTTTTGTGTCATTTTTGTGTCATTTTTGTGTCATTTTTGTGTCATTTTTGTCATTTTTGTCATTTTTGTCATTTTTGTCATTTTTGTCATTTTTGTCATTTTTGTCATTTTTGTCATTTTTGTCATTTTTGTGTCATTTTTGTGTCATTTTTGTGTCATTTTTGTGTCATTTTTGTCATTTTTGTGTCATTTTTGTGTCATTTTTGTGTCATTTTTGTGTCATTTTTGTGTCATTTTTGTGTCATTTTTGTGTCATTTTTGTGTCATTTTTTTGTCATTTTTGTGTCATTTTTGTGTCATTTTTGTGTCATTTTTGTGTCATTTTTGTGTCATTTTTGTGTCATTTTTGTGTCATTTTTGTGTCATTTTTGTGTCATTTTTGTGTCATTTTTGTGTCATTTTTGTGTCATTTTTGTGTCATTTTTGTGTCATTTTTGTCATTTTTGTCATTTTTGTCATTTTTGTCATTTTTGTCATTTTTGTCATTTTTGTCATTTTTGTCATTTTTGTCATTTTTGTCATTTTTGTCATTTTTGTCATTTTTGTCATTTTTGTCATTTTTGTCATTTTTGTCATTTTTGTCATTTTTGTCATTTTTGTCATTTTTGTCATTTTTGTCATTTTTGTCATTTTTGTCATTTTTGTCATTTTTGTCATTTTTGTCATTTTTGTCATTTTTGTCATTTTTGTCATTTTTGTCATTTTTGTCATTTTTGTCATTTTTGTCATTTTTGTCATTTTTGTCATTTTTGTCATTTTTGTCATTTTTGTCATTTTTGTCATTTTTGTCATTTTTGTCATTTTTGTCATTTTTGTCATTTTTGTCATTTTTGTCATTTTTGTCATTTTTGTCATTTTTGTCATTTTTGTCATTTTTGTCATTTTTGTCATTTTTGTCATTTTTGTCATTTTTGTCATTTTTGTCATTTTTGTCATTTTTGTCATTTTTGTCATTTTTGTCATTTTTGTCATTTTTGTCATTTTTGTCATTTTTGTCATTTTTGTCATTTTTGTCATTTTTGTCATTTTTGTCATTTTTGTCATTTTTGTCATTTTTGTCATTTTTGTCATTTTTGTCATTTTTGTCATTTTTGTCATTTTTGTCATTTTTGTCATTTTTGTCATTTTTGTCATTTTTGTCATTTTTGTCATTTTTGTCATTTTTGTCATTTTTGTCATTTTTGTCATTTTTGTCATTTTTGTCATTTTTGTCATTTTTGTCATTTTTGTCATTTTTGTCATTTTTGTCATTTTTGTCATTTTTGTCATTTTTGTCATTTTTGTCATTTTTGTCATTTTTGTCATTTTTGTCATTTTTGTCATTTTTGTCATTTTTGTCATTTTTGTCATTTTTGTCATTTTTGTCATTTTTGTCATTTTTGTCATTTTTGTCATTTTTGTCATTTTTGTCATTTTTGTCATTTTTGTCATTTTTGTCATTTTTGTCATTTTTGTCATTTTTGTCATTTTTGTCATTTTTGTCATTTTTGTCATTTTTGTCATTTTTGTCATTTTTGTCATTTTTGTCATTTTTGTCATTTTTGTCATTTTTGTCATTTTTGTCATTTTTGTCATTTTTGTCATTTTTGTCATTTTTGTCATTTTTGTCATTTTTGTCACTTTTGTCATTTTTGTCATTTTTGTCATTTTTGTCATTTTTGTCATTTTTGTCATTTTTGTCATTTTTGTCATTTTTGTCAATTTTGTCATATTTATGTTTTTCGACATTCAAAATTTGTTTGTAGGCAGATTTTTAAATATCATAGTTGTATGGAAACTATTTGAACAATTAGGTTGAGGTATCAAGCAGATTGGAAACAAAAACTCCCAAATACAAATGGATTTTAGCTAATTTTACCAACAACCGGAACAACACTCTAGGATAACAGCTCTAAAAAAAACAAACGACAGGATGGGAATGACAGAAAAAAAAACAAATCATTCAAGTATCCGAAATTCGGGCCTCACTCAACAAACATTCAACACCCAAAAATCACAGAGAAAAAGAGGAGCCATTCATTCGTTATCAATCGTTTGAAATCTAGAAAATGCTACTCCCATCATGATCCCACGTGTGTGTGTGATGTTTTCGGCTAAAGTTTACTGGCCCAAAAACGGTCGTAGAAGGTATTTTGTAACCAACAACGGTTCGGTGTTCAAACAGAAAATAAAAACACAGAAAAAGTTGGGTGTCAAAGAGCCCTCGTAATGTTGGGTATTTATTTTGCAAAACGATATCAACAGGAGCAGCACAGGAAAAAAAAACCTGATGCTACTCGCTACGGTCGCTGTAAACTGAAATCGGGGCAAAAATTCAAACAAGCAGAGAAGACAAAATCTCAACCAAACTACCCCTTTGTAACCTGTACCTGATCCCAAAATCAAGCTCGGTTTGCGCACTGCCACCGATGTGTGTTGAAGGACATGATCGGGATCCCTTTTTTCTGAATTCGGCGATGACGAAATACCAGTTTGGACAAACTATATTTAAAACGAATCACCAGAGATGTACGGAAGGTGATTTTTCAATAAATCTTACAATTACAATATTTCAATGAACACATTTTAACACGAAAGGGCGAAAACGAAATTATTGCGACACCGAAAAATGTCATGTCAATTTTCTTATAATGTTTTGAATCAAACCTAAATTTGAGTGCGTTTTTGCTTGATGCCCTCCATCAAAGTCTTAACAGTGTCATCCGGTACTAGTTTCTCAGTTTTTCCATTTTCTTAACATATCCTTTTCGTCTTTGACTGTCTTCTTACTCTTCCAAAGTTCCCGCTTCATAATTGCCCAGTACTGCTCCACCAGGCGCAGCTTCGGACAGTTTGGCTGGCTCATGTTCTTTGGAACAAAATGGACAGAATTAGCCACATAGCACTCCAGGACACTTTTAGAATAGTGGCATGATGCTAAATCTGGCCAAAATAACAGAGCTTCGTATTGCTGCTGCAAGAACGACAAAAGACGCTTCTCGAGGCACTCAGATTTGCAGATCACGCCATTTACTGTGCCCTTTGTCGCGAAAGGCTCACTCCTCAGTCTGCAAGAGCAGATGGCCTGCCAAACGAGATTTTGTAGGCGAACTTCGACATTTTCTTCTTAAATTTGTCGTCCACATCGAACTTGTTCTTGCCGGTGAAAAACTTCAACCCCGGAATTTGTTTAAAATCGGCTTTTATATACGTTTCGTCGTCCATTACACAGAAGCCATATTTGTCAGCATATTCTCGCAGCGCTTATGTGCCCGAGTTTTAGCCGTCGATTGTTCTACGCTCATCGTGGTTTGAGAAGTTTTGTACCTTGTATGAATGTTGACCAGCGCTCTTCTTTGCATTCTGGACGTAGCTCTGCGACATGCCGAACTTTTTAGCCAAATAACGGCTTAAGACGTTGGGATTTGCTGTAATCATCCGCTTCACCTTTCCCTCTGTCTTCTTGTTCCCCAGTCCCGGTTTTCTTCCAGTTCCTTTGCAGTGGTCCAACGTCAACTGCTCCTGGAACCGCTTTAACACTCTGGAGACGGTTGATTGTTGAATGTTCAACATTTTTCCCAACTGCGAAGAGTCAGGAAACTCCAGGTGTTGGGAAAGAATTTGTTCCCTCGACTCGCATTGGTTAACCTACATTTTCGTTGAATCGAACAACACGACTTTGAGTTTGACAGCATGTAAACAATACACATCAATGAGAAAGTGTGCAAAATTTGGTTGTTTTTTACCCAATGGTAAAAAAGTTATGTCCTGTTGAATGTGTTGCAATAATATCGTGTTTGCTATAAAAACTTATATTTATTCAAAAAATATTGTTAATCGCATAATTGCCTGGTTAAAAAGACCTAATAGATTGATTTGGTCTAAAAAATATAAATTTTCGCCTGTAAGGAAGAAGTGTATTCGAAAAAAATGCAACACTTTATTTTGCGAATAATTTTTGAATGCATTATTGGAAATTGGTGAAATTTTCAGGGAAGCTTCCTGGTAATGTTATGTTTACATTTGCGCATTTCTGTGATGTTTTTTCTTGTGGTTTTTGAAAATGAAAAAGTTTTCGACTTTAAATTTTGGGCAACACGTGCGCCATCTATGATATATATTATGAATCACCATTTTGTTAAGGCAATTTATCATTAAAGGGTGATACGGTCAAAATTTGGTCAAGGGAAAACGCGTGTAAATCGGTGAAATCGTTTTTTTAAAAAGTCAAGTTAAATTTCTTTTTCAAGTTTAATTGGTATAAAATTCAGGAAAATATTCAGTTAGGCTTCCGCATTTCCAAATCCGAATTTCCGGGCCTTACGCTTTACCCATGCCATCAGATTTTGTACAGCCACCTTGTCCACTTTCTTCGCCGCAGAAAGCCAGTTTGCCTTGAACTGCTGCTCGTCCTTAGCAGTTTTTTTTGTCTTCTTTAGATTCCGCTCGACAATAGCCCAGTATTTCTCAATTGGGCGGAGCTCTGGCGTGTTGGGAGGGTTCTTGTCCTTGGGAACCACCTGTACGTTGTTGGCGGCGTACCACTCCATGACCTTTTTACCGTAAGTCGATAGCCCGGCTCGTTTTTTGGCTCGATGCACGGTTGTAGACGATACACCCAGCTTATTTGCGGCATCTTGGAGAGAGAGGTTAGGGTTTCGCTTGAAACTACCGGCAACTCTCTTTGTCGTCTCAGCGGCTTCCGGTTTTCGATTTCCCCCCGATACAGACTTCCTGGCTGTCGACAAACGTTCCCCAAACACTTGAATTACATTTGTAACGGTTGATTTGGCAACTTTTAGCGATTTTGCCAGCTTTGCGTGCGAGTAGCTCGGATTTTCGCGATGCACGAGCAAAATTTTAATACGCTGCTCTTCTTCTTTGGACGACATTTTGACAACTGAAGAGTGAGTTCCAAAATCAAAATAGGAGCAACATTCTACACACAAACACCTTCAAAATGAGGGGTGTTCAGGTTTTTTAAATGCAAAATTGAAAGAAATACGTCAAGTTGATATTGACCAAATTTTGACCGTATCACCCTTTAGAAGCATTTTCGTGAGACTAAAAAAAATGTGATTTTTTTTTAAGTTACAGGAGACTTGATTCTCAATTCAGGGTGACCTGACCCTAGGCTAAAATCTAGTAAAATCCGAAGATAAAAGGTCCATTGGCTTTTTTTTGCCATATTAGTTTTCATTTCACATTTTGTAAGTTTCAGACAAACAAAATTCTAAAAGTTTGTCTAATACTCTAGATTTATTGCATACTTTAAGGCGCAATTTTCTAGTTTTTCAATAAATACAGTATTCAAGTGCTTTTTAACAGATAATTACTGGGTGAACACAAGTTATTGGACAGATATTAGTAATTTCATAACAACTCATGATCATGATCAATTAAAAAATGTATATAGGTATATCTTTTAGGGCTTTAGGGATCAATAGGACGGGCTTCGCCCAGACCGAATTGAACGCCATGTGAAAATTTTCTAACAACAGAAATTGGATTTCGTGTTATTCATGTTTTAGGTTGAAAGAGTGAATATTATTGTCTGAAACAAATTCCTTGAATTATAATCAATCGACTCTGGCTCATAAATATCAACGATTTTGCCTCTTGATGATAATATTTGCCCATAAAGTTCAAGTGTCTCGAAAAAATGCTGATGGCGTTCAGTTCGATCTGGCCCTATAACGACCAATTCTACACATAACATACACTTTGGAAAACTTCTCCTTAAAAAAATTAGAGTTCACTATTATTTTTAAAATGTGGAATTCTGGAGTTCATATTATACTCTAACGATTGACATATTAGAATAAATATTTTTACTACAATTTTTTCATGTGGGAAACATTTTAATGTAATAAAAAGGACCGTTAAATCACATTTTGTTAATTTTTTTAAACAAAGTTGAATAACTCGATAAATAAAATTTTTTAAATTTGATGAGCTAACAGAATTGAGCGTAAAATGGAACTTATTTATATTTACTTACCTGAACAAGTAGTATTAACACTTCAAATACCAACGTCAGTTTTGGTTACACAACGGACCGCCGAGAAAATATAGTAGGAACGCCAGATCACGAGTCTTGTACCGATTTCTACCAACTTGACACCATTGAATTACTAGAAGTCTCAAGATTTGGTTTGTCAAGTTTAAAATTGAAAATTATTCGCAAATATTTCGAAAAACTGACAATTTTGATTTTTACTTGCTCGATCATAAATCATACGCATCCTCAGAAAACCCTTACAAAATGTAGGGAAGAATGAGCATACTTGATCCCTGGGGATAAGGTACACCGGGGTAAGTGTGGACGATGGCTATTAAAACAATACTGTGCACTATTTTTTCAAACTTTTAATGCAAAATGTTCAATTCACTTGTAGTCTATCCAATAACTGCGAAAAAGATACGATTCCGACAATAACGGATGTCGATGTAAACGACTTTTTGCGAATTTTCTATTTTCAAGTACGATGTCGAGGTGATGTTTATCTTTTTCAGTTGCAAATTTCTCGTAAACTAGCTGGCTCTTGACTAAAAACTTTACATTGAAACAATCCTTACATTCTAAACAACCAGTAAGGAAAAGAAACGGCGATTAAAAATGAAGAAAAAAGGGGTTTATTCACAAAAAACTAAAATTTTGTCTCCAAACCCTACCTGGGGTAAGTGTGAACGGCTTTATACAGGCTTGATATTTACATATTTTTTTAATTTTCTGTCCTTCATCCAATACAATTTAGCTATATTTAGCATTCGGATCATAAAAAGTTGGGTTGTTCTGGAATAAATACATATTTTCGATAAAATTGGATCTCGTGTGTTGCAACATAAAATACACACAATAATTATTGAAAGACGCCTTACTAATAGCACCATGAACTTTTTTCAAAATTTTGGAAGGTTCGAGCAATAAAGTAGCGTATTCAACCAAGAAAACACAAATTTGTTGAAAATTTCCTGAAAAATCATAGGGAAAATCGACCGTCCACACTCACCCCATAAAGCGGGGTAGGTGAAGACACCAGCAGTCCATAACAATTTATGAGATAACTTTTCTCGCTTTGCTTCTTTCAAGCTCATCTCTTAGCGTTTGTTAAAAACATGTTCTGCATCACATTGAACGTAATTTTAACAAAATTGATCCACTGCTGATTTTTTGATGATTTTTAAAGTTGAACTATACGAAAAACCGTCCACACTTACCCCGGTGTACCTTACTATATTCCTTCGCTATATCTCGATACAGGAATATCTTACAAATATCAAATGTTCTAGGAAAATGTGGCAAATAGAACAAAACAACAATGTTGTTATCTCAACAAATTAAAAAAAAATATTTTTGATTTATTGAACTTTGTTTGAAAAAAATAACAAAATGTGATTCGTAGATCTTTTTTATCACTAGTAGTATAGTATGAACATCATAATGCAAAATTTTCAAAGCAATATTAAACTTTTAATTAAAAAAAAAAAAAAGTTTTCCAAAATGTATGTTATGGGTATAATTGATCCCTAGAGCCCGAAAAGATATATTTTTCCTTTGAATGAATCGTGATCATTGATTATCACGAAACTACTAATATCTGATCAATAACTAATGTTTATACAGTCATTATCTGTTAAAAAGGACTAAAAATACTGTGTTTATCTAAAATCTAGTAAATTGCGCCTTAAAGTATGCTTTGACTTTAGGTTAGTTGACAAACTTTTAGAATTCTCTTTGTATAATACTTATAAATTGTGAAATGAGAGCTAATATGGGAAAAAAGTCACCGGATCTTTTATCTTCGGATTTTTACCTAGGGTCAGGACACCCGGAATTAAGGATCAAGTCTCCTTTAGTGAGGAATCAAGTCTCCTGTAACTTAAAAAATATCACATTTTTTTAGTCTAACGAAAATGCTAAAATTCGGCATAGGGTCT